>NC_069384.1:100351500-100519000 GCF_027475565.1 Acinonyx jubatus
TACCCAAATTATTGCAAGGAACTTACTATTATTACAATGAGATTAGACATAAGCTGAATAATTAAATCCTATGATTTACAGAAATTTTTATAAAACAATGACATTTACTTTTTTGGATAATGTCCATCCTAATAAGCGTAGGGTGGTCACTGTGGTTTTGATTTGCATTTCCCTGAAGATTAGTGATACTGAACACCTTTTCAGATCCTCATCCATTAGTATGCCTTCTTTGTCTAAGTGTCTATTCCAGTCCTTTACCCACTTTAATTAAGATTATTTAGGGGAGTGGTGCCTGGGTGGCTCAGTGTGTTAAAGCTTCTGACTCTTGATTTCGGCTCCATTCCTGATCTCACAGTTCATGGGTTCAAGTCCTGCATCAGGTTCTGCCTTGGCAGTGCTGAGCCTACTTGAGATTCTCTCTCCCTCTCTCCTCCTCTCCCTCTCTCTCTTGCGCTCATAATAAAATAAACTTACAAAAAAAAAAGACTATCTGGTGTTTTTTTTGATACTGAGTTTTGAAAGCTCCCTATATATTTCAGATATGAACACCTTATCACATATATGGCTTGCAAATATTTTCTCATTCTCTAGGTTGCTTTCTGTTGATCATTAGCTTTGCTATGCAGAAGCTTTATATTCTGATGTACCCCTAATGCCTATTTTTGCTTTTTGTTTTTTGGCCATGATTTTGGTGTCATATCAAAGAAGTCATTACTAAACCCAATGTCAAGATGCTCTTCCACCTATGTTTTCTTCCAGTTTGACAGTTTATAGGTTTAAATATTTAATCTATTTTGAATTGAACTTTGTATATGATGAAAGGTAAGGATTCAATTTTATTCTTTTGCATTCAGAATTACGGTTTTCCCAAGACCATTTATTGAAAAGATTATCCTTTCCCCATTGCATATTCCTAGCACCTTTATGGGCTCTCTTTTCTATTCCATTTGTCTATATGTCTGTCTTTATGCCAATATCATACTCTTAGTAAGTGTTGACAAGGATGTGAAGAAACTATAACCCTTGCATACTGTCAGTGGGAACAGAAAATGGTACAACTGCTATGGAAAACAGTATGGTGGTTCCTCACAAAATTTAAAAACAGAACTTCCATGTGTTTCATAAATCCAACCTCTGGGGATATATCCAAAAGAACTGAAATCTGAATCTCAAAGAGACAGCTGCACTCTCATGTTCATTGTAGGATTATTCATAATAGCCAAGATATGAGAACATCCTGAATGTCCATCAATGGGTGAATGAATTTAGAAAATATGGCATTACATACAATGAAATATTATCCAGTCTTAAAAAATAGAAATCCTGCCATATGTGACAAAATAGATGAACCTGTAGGACTTCATGCTAAGTGAAATAAGTCAGTCACAGAAGCACAAATACTGCATGATTCTATTCACATGATTCCAAAAGTCAAACTCATAGAAACAGAAAATATAATGGCAGTTGTTAGAGACAGATGGAGGGGGGAACTTGGAACGATTGTTCAACAAGTATAAACTTTTAGTTATTCAAGATAAGGATGTTCCAGAGATCTGTTCTACAATGTAGTACCTGCAGTTAATAATACTGTATTGTACACACAAAAATTTATTAAATGGGTAAATCTCATGTTAAGTTTCTTGCTATAATAAAAGTTACACAATTGAGTAGTAGCTAAACTGTAAAACTGTCTAAGTTAATGTCCACAGCTCCAACAATTTTTTTCTTCTAATAAGATATGTAAGAAGCAGTCATATAAATTAAGCCTTAAGGGTACTCTTCAACAAGTTCTAAATATGAACATATATGAATTAATGGTAGCTCATTTTTAGATTTTCCAATATATCATTTTTGAGACATGTTGCTTATCATAAGGGTTTTCTATATGCAAATTATTGTTTAACTGTTTTATATACATTAAATAAAAAACTATATAAAGTATATACTATTATAATGCCAGTGAGAAATGAGGTGACTGATACACAGAGAGATTAAGAAGCTTGCCCAAGGTTACATAGCAAATACATGGAATATCCACAGTGTATCTTCAAACTCCATATTATTTAAAACAACAGTATATTGCCTCTACAATTATATATTAGAATATAACTCTTATTGTTACTTCTTTAACAGTTAGTCAAATGGTGCCTGGGTGGCTCAGTAGGTTAAGCCTTTAACTCTTGATTTTGGCTCAGGTCACGATCTCACAGTTCACAAGTTCAAGCCCCATGTCAGGCTCTGCACTGACAGTGTGGAGCCTGCTTGAGATTCTGTCTCCCTCTCTCTCTGCCCCTCCCTCATGCATGTGCATGCTCGCCCACCCTCTCTCTCTCTCAAAAATAAATATTAAAAAACAGTTGTACCCTTCTCTTCATAACCATTTGAATTATTTGTGTAGTCTGGTTATAATTTTCCAGAAATTTAAAGCAACATGCAGGGCAGAGGTGGGGAGTGGATGGAAGCCTGAGACAAAGGAGAGGTGCTTGACTGCAGGTTGGTAACAGCACAAAGTTCCTGTGTCAGAGACTAAGGAGCTGGATAAAGTCATTTCCACCTCTCCCACACATGCACATGCATATGCACATGCACACATGCCACACTGATCCACCCCAGTGAGCTAAGTAGCACCACCTATTGGATAACAGAGCCTTTACACCAAGCCTCACCCAACTGTGCCCTGTAAGCTTCTTCCCTAGAAGACAGTACAAGTATCCCTGCGTGCTTGGTGTACGGACTATAGAGTGCTTTAGAGTTTGAGTTCTAGGGGAACACTGGATGTAACGTCATTTGGGTTTCATTCTGTTTACTGGTTCACTTATTTATTTATTTATTTATTTATTTTACTTTTTCATTTAAATTGTTTTCTTTTCTTTTCTTTTCTTTTTTCTTTTTCTGGGATACAGAAAAATAAATTTATTTTTATTTATTTTTTAATTTTTTTTGAATTATTTGTATCTTTTAAAAAATGTTATTCTATTTCATTTTCTTTATTTCATTTTAGTGTATTTTATTATTAATTTTTTTAATTTTTATTTTCTTATCATTCTTTTATTTCCCCTTTTGCTCTATTCTATCAAGCTTCTTTCAATAACAAGACCAAAACACACCTACATTCTAGCTTCATTTTCTGTTTTTAATTTAATTTTAATTTTTTATTTTATTAATTTTTTCTTCCTCCAAAATGACAAAATGAAGGAATTCACCCCAAAAGAAAGGACAGGAAGAAATAATAGCCCAAAGCTTAATCAACACAGATATAAGGAAGACGTCTGAGCTAGAATTTAGAACCACGATAATAAGAATTTTAGCTGGTGTTGAAAAAAGCACAGAATCCCTGTCTGCAGAGGTAAAAGAAGTAAAATCCAGTCAGGACAAAATTGAAAATGCTATAACCAAGATGCAATCTCGAATGGATGACATGACAGCAAAGATGCACAAAGCAGAGCCACAAATCAGTAATACAGAAGACAAAATTATGGAGAATAATGAATTCGAAAACAAGAGGGAAACAAAGGCAAAATAGCATGATACAAGACACAGAGAACCCAGTGAGTTATTAAGAGAAAGAGAGAAAAAAACACAGAAGGCTTATGTGAGCAAATTATAGTAGAAAACTTTCCTAATCTGGGGAAGGCCACAGACACCAAATCCAGGGAACACAGAGGACTCTCATCAGATTCAACATAAAACGACCATCAACAAGGCATATCATAATCAAATTCACAAAAAACACAGACAAGGAAAGAATTATGAAAGCAGCAAGGGAAAAAAGGTCTTTAACCTATAAGGGGAGACAGATCACGTTCACAGCAGACCTATCCACAGAAACTTGAAAGGCCAGAAAGGAATGACATGATACATTTAATGTGCTGAAATGGAAAAATATACAGCCAAGAATTCTTTATCCAGCAAGGCTGTCATTCAATATAGTAGAGATAAGAGTTTCTCAGAGAAACAAAAACTAAAGGAGACTGTGACCACTAAGACAGCCATGCAAGAAACTTTAAGGGGGATTCTTTGAGTGGAGAAAAGATTAAACAAAACAACAAAAAGGCCAAAAGCAACAAATACTAAAAAGGACCAGAGAATGTTACCAGAAACTCCAAATCTACAGGCAACACAATGGCACTAAATTCATCTTTCGGTACTCACTATAAATGTCAATGGGCTAAACGCACCAATCAAAAGACATAAGGTATCAGAATGGATAAGAAAAGAAGACCCATCTATATGCTGCTTACAAGAGACCCATTTTAGACCTAAAGACACCTTCAGATCGAAAGTAAAGGGGTGGAGAACCATCTATTGTGTTAGTGGTAATCAAAAGAAACCTGGAACAGCTGTACTTCTATCAGACAAACTAGATTTTAAAATAAAAATGTAACAAGAGATGAAGAAGGGCATTATGTCATAATTAAGAAGTCTATCCCACCAAGAAGATCTAATAATTATAAATATTTATGCCCTAAACTTGTGAGAACCGAAATACATAAAATAATTCATCACAAACATAAAGAAACTCATTGTTAACAATACCATAATAATAGGTGATTTCAATACCCCACTTACAACAATGTATAGATCATCTAAGGAGAAAATCAACAAGGAAACAATGGCTTTGAATGACACACTACACCGGATGAACTTAACAGTTATATTCAGAACATTTCATCCTAAAGTAGAATACACATTCTTCTCAAGTGCACACAGAACACTCTCTGGAATAGATCACATACTGGGACACAAATAAGCCCTCAGAAATACAAAAAGATCGAGATTATACCTTGCATATTTCACACTACAACACTATGAAACTCGAAATCCATCACAAGAAATTATTTGGAAAGACCATGAATACTTGGAGATTAAAGAACATCCTACTGGGGTGCCTGGGTGGCTCAGTCGGTAAGCGTCTGACTTCAGTTCCGGTCATGATCTCGCGATTCGTGAGTTCGAGCCCCACATCGGGCTCTGGGCTGACAGCCCAGAACCTGGAGGCTGCTTCAGATTCTGTGTCTCCCTCTCTCTCCACTCCTTCCCCACTCACACTGTCTCTCTCTCAAAAACAAATAAACATTAAAAAAATTAAAAAAAAAAAGAACATCCTACTAAATAATGAATGGGTTGACCAAGAAATTAAAGAGGAAATTAAAAAGTACACGGAAACCAATGAATGAAAACATGACAGCTCAAAACCTCTGGGATACAGCAAAAGCGGGCATAAGAGAGAAGTATATAGCAATCCAGGCCTACCTAAAGAAGGAAGAAAGGTCTCGGATACACAACCTAACCTTACACCTTCAAGACCCAGAAAAAGAACAGTGAATAAAACCCAAAACCAGCAGAAAAAGGGAAATGATAAAGATTAGAGCAGAATCAATGATATTGGAAAAAATATATATAGAACAGATCAATGAAACCAGGAGCTGGTTCTTTGAAAGAATTAACAGAATTGATAAACCCCTAGGCAGACTGATCAAAAAGAAAAAGGAAAGGACCCAAATTATTTTCCAAATAAATAAAATCATGAATGAAAGAGGAAAGATCACAACCAACACCACCAATAATAATAAGAGAATATAATGAGCAATTATATGCCAACAAATTGGGCAATCTGGAAGAAATGGACAAATTCCTAGAAACATATAAACTCCCAAACTAAAACAAGAAGAACTAGAAAATTTGAACAAACCCATAACCAGTAAAGAAACTGAATTAGTAATCAAAAATTTCCCAACAAACAAGAGTCCAGGGACAACTTTCCAGGGGAATTCTACCAAATACTTAAAAATGAGTTAACACCTATTATTTTGAAGCTGTTTCAAAAAATAGAAATGGAAGGAAAACTTCCAAACTCATTATACAAGGCCAGCATTACCTTGATTCCAAAATAAGACAAAGTCCCCCCTGAAAAGGAGAACTACAGACCAATTTCCATGATAAACATGGATGCAAAAATTCTCAAAAGATACTAGCAAAATGGATCCAACAATACGTTAAAAGAATTATTCACCATGATCAAGTGGGATTTATTCCTGGGATACAGGGCTGGTTCAATATCCACAAATCAATGTGATACATCATATTAATAAATGAAAGAATAAGAACCACAGGATACTCTCAATAGATGCAGAAAAGCATTTGACAAAATACAGCATCCTTTCTTGACAAAAACTCTCAGGAAAGTAGGGATAGAAGGATAGTACCTCACAATCATAAAAACCATATACAAAAGACCCACTGCTGATATAACCATAACAGGGAAAAACGGAGAGATTTCCCCTCAGGTCAGGAACATGACAAGGATGCCCACTCTTGCCACTGTTATTCAATATAGGATTAGAAGTCCTAGCCTCAGTAATCTAACAACACAAAGAAAAAAAGGCATCTGAACTAGCAAGGAGGAAGTCAAACTTTCACTCTTCACACATGACATATACTCTATGTGGAAAACCCAAAGCCTTCACCAAACAGCTGCTTAAACTGATACATGAATTCGGCAAAGTTGTAGGATATAAAACCACTGCACAGAAATCGGTTTCATTTCGGGGTGCCTGGGTGGCTCAGTCGGTTGAGCGTCCGACTTCAGCTTAGGTCACGATCTCACAGTCTGTGAGTTCGAGCCCCGCATCAGGCTCTGGCGGACAGCTCAGAGCCTGGAGCCTGCTTCAGATTCTCTGTCTCCCTCTCTCTCCGCCCCTCCCCTGCTCATGCTCTGTCTCTCTCTGTCTCAAAAATAAATAAAAATTAAAAAAAAAAGAAATCGGTTTCATTTCTATACACCAATAATGAAGCAGCAGAAAGAGAAATCAAGGATTGATCCCATTTACAATTGTACCAAAACCCGTAAAATACTAGAAATAAACCTTACCAAAGAGGTTAAAAATCTATACACTGAAAAGTATAGAAAGGTTATGAAAGAAGTTGAAGACACACACAAAAAAATGGAAAAACATTCCATGATCATGCATTGGAAGAAGAAATATTGTTAAAATATTGATACTACCCAAACCAATCCACATATTCAATGCAATCCCTATGAAAATAACACCAGCATTCTTTATGGGGCTAGAACAAACTATCATAAAATTTGTATGGAACCAGAAAAAAACTTGAATAGCCAAAGCAATCCCGAAAAAGAAAACCAAAGAAGGAAATCATTGAGAAGTATGAATGAGGTATCCAAGTGACTGAAATCACAAGATTTTATAAAAAGTCTACATCTGTATCTCGTCTTCAGAGGAGGAAGAGAAAAAGGCAGAGGAATCCCTCACTTAAAATGAAATCAGGGAGATGTGTAAAATGTGGGTAACAGTGCACAATTTTGTAGAAAAGTGCTACCAGAATAAGGTGTAGCAGTGCAAGCGATGAATCTGTTTAATGACAATGCAATGTCACAGTTCCATGCAATCCTCAAAAGGAGGGAAAAACAAGTGTCACTGGATAGGTTCCTTGTTAAAGTTGCATGTACAGAAAAAGATCTCCCTAAGCCAACAGATAGCAATGATTCTGTTAGTGATAGTGAAAATCATCCTACATACACAATAACCCTCTTCTCTCTTGTCTCCCTCATACCAGTCACAAAGGTTTTCAGAGGTAAGTGCACGTTAATTTATTTTTCTTTATTTTTTATATTCTTTATTGTTTTGTAATATATTTCAGTATTATAATCATTTTATATGAATATTTTTGGGTTGTGGAATCATCTGAGTTTCCATTATTTCTTAAGGGGAAATTCACTTTGATATATAAGTGCCTTGGATTACAAGCATGTTTCCAGAAGGAATTATGCTCGCAAACTAAGGTATTAACTGTACTTTGCTCCATCACTGCGTATGAATGGTGTGGAATGTTGGTTGCTGGCATTGTTTTTTACCTGCGAGCACCTCTTGAATGCACCTTTCTTTGTTTATGCTAGGTCCATTTTTCAACTTCTGTCTTATCAGCACATTATCTCACTGATGGAGTGATGTTACCATGGTCATGTTGGAATGGGCCCTTGTTAAGACAATGACCTATTTGGGTTTGGTTAGAATCAGAAAACTAAGGACCAGTTCTCCACAGAAAAGGTAATAAAAGCTCTTATAAGTGTAAAATGTGTTCAAGTGAAAGAATTTTACAGGTAACAGAGATGAATACTTAGTACTAAGTAGCCTGAGTAAAGAAACTGTTGAATATTTATCTTATTCAAATAATCAGCTTTGTTTTAAAATATTTTGAAAGCAGTCAGCATAGAAAAGTACTAGTAAATAAGTGTAGCAAATTATCTTTCTTTAAATGTAACCCTATTATTCTCCTATATTTACATGTCTTCTATCAGCCCACTTAATTCATTATCTTTTCCCAATAGGAATTTCCCCATAAGGTTTTTATCATGAACACCATTCTAAAAAATGTTTATATTTAAACACTGACAACATCCTCTATTCTTTATCCAAAATTTTTTTTAGTCCCTCAGTTTTCTTAAAGTTAAAAATCAGATTTTACTTTGAACTTGTTATCTCTCAACACTGACTTATTCCTAGGTCATTACAATAGTGAGTATGTTTTCCTCATCAGCCTCTCCTTTGTGACAGTGAACATATAGTCACCAAATGCTTACATATCTGGTTACTCTTTCAATTGTGAAAAAATAACCTCTTTCTATATACTTTCATTAAATAGACACTGAAGAGCATTTTAATGGATTTGTAGTAGTTTTTTTTTCTACTGTAAGAGTATACCTGATCACTATTAAGGTCTATTAAATAATCACAAAACCTGAGCTACACAAGCACTGAGCTATTGCCAATGAAAAGAAAATACTAAGATCCAATTCAGCTTTGAGCAATAGTACAAATGAGCATTTCACGTGGGTAAATAATAGAATGTATTCACATACTAGATTTTTTCAAATATAGCTTCAAAGTAAGTTCACTAATATCCAATATGTAACCAAAAGTATCATGTGTATATGTGTATATGTATCCACCCCCCCCCACACACACATATATATACACACACACATACACACACACATACATACAAACACACCCAAGATACACAAATACACACATGCATATATGAATGCAAATATATACATATATTTGTATTTATTAATATATCATCAATTAGTACAGATATTTATAATGAGAAAAATGTTCGAAGCAACCACTATTGGATATCTGCTGAAAAATATATGAAAATTTCAGCAAGGATAGCCACTGAAATGATGAAAATAATGGCCTTTACAGTTTGCTTTAAAAGAAAAAAAACAAGCTGGTTAGAAAAAAAGAAAACATAAAAAGGGCATATTGTTTTGTAAGATATCCTTTAGTGACATCTGTTTTGTTTTGGTTTGCTTTTGTTTTTTCAGAAGAAAAATGCTAAATATACTGTAATACATAAAGGTAATCCTGTGTCACCAGAATTAATATTTGCTAGGAATGTGTATGTATATGTATACACACACACACACACACACACACACACACACATCCCTTGCTACTCTTCATTTGAAGATTCTGAATATTCCAGAAACAGAAAGACTTTTATGATGATAAATGACAAAAATAAATCAGACATATATGTATGTATGCGTGTGTGTGTATGTGTGCATACATATATATATATACACATATATATATATATATCTAATAGGTAAAAAAAGGACAAATAAAACATAAATGTATTTAAAGAGTGAATACTACTTCAAAGACAGTGCCACAAAGGAAGCATGGCTGTGTATCATTGCGAATTAAAAAAAAATAATGAGGATGAAGTAATTATCTCTATAAAATCAAATGAAACACAGAGAAAAAGTCTAGAGAAGCAATATCAAAATAACAAAATGAAATAGAATAATTCAAGAACAAAAATTGAAGAATAAAATAAAGTAAGTGCTTGAACAGACAAGAAAATGATACAAAATTAAATTGAAATAAAGTTGTAAACACTAGCGAGAAAATGATAAATTGACAAAGGGATATTAGTACGTACATAGTTGTTATCCTTGAAGGAGAGAACTGTACTAATTAAACCAAAAATGTAATCATATATTAAAAATCTAGAAACTGGAATAAAAAGGTTGAAAACACATAATGTGTTCCAAGAAAACAAGAGGGACAAATATTATGAAAATTAAATATCCATACATTTCATTTCAGCAATTATTTTCTTGAGAACTATACTCTGCAAATAAAATAGCAGTATATAAGAATAAATCACAGTATATTTTGAAAAGTGACTACCAATCAATGAAGAAGAGCAATAATTTCTGTGTTTTATATACTTAAAAATAATAAATTTGCCCTTCACCAGATATTGTTTCATGATTTCTACCTGGTATTGCTTAAAGAGAAAAGTTTAATGTAGAATCATTGTATGTAACATCTTATTTTCATAGAATTAACCAATACCTAAGAAGTGAACATTTTTATATATGCAGGGTTTTCCCTCTTTTCTTTTCCTTGTATTTTGTATTTTTCTAGAATAAGCATCTACTTTTGATAAAGGTAAAAAGTTATTTTGATTTGTAAGCTCTATAGCCACGTGTTCCTTATCCCCACCTGATACGGTTAAATTGTATTTCCTGGGTTTCTTTTCTTTATAAGTCTTTTTATAGAGTTTATCCCTTTCATTAATCTTTTTAAACAATAAACTTTCAGCTTTGTTGGATTAAAAAAGTTTTATAAAACATAATAACTTCCAAATCAATGTGAATGTATACTTATTCATAGACACACACAGACTACCATATCTTCTACATATTATTCCTTATACTTATTTTTGGCAAGAGATTTTTTTTCTTCCAAATTCTTCTTATAAAGTAAAAATTTAATATTAAACATTAAACAGTTTCAATAAACTAGCAAAGTGAAATAAAATTACTTCTAAGAAGATTAATTCTAATGCTCTTGTCAAAATACAAGTAAAATATAATCAAAAGAAGAAAATTTTGAAAAAAAGAATATTAGTTATTATCAGATTAATACCCCTCCCTCTCTGTCTGATATTAGAAAACAACTAGAAGAAGAAGAAGAAGAAGAAGAAGAAGAAGAAGAAGAAGAAGAAGAAGAAGGAGGAGGAGGAGGAGGAAAGGAGCAAGAAGGTGGAGGAGGAGGGGGAGGGGGGAGGAGGAGGAGGAGAGGAGGAGGAGAAGGAGGGGAGGAGGGGAGGAGGAGGAGAAGGAGGGGAGGAGGGGAGGAGGAGAGGAGGAGGAGGAGGGGAGGAGGAGGAGGGGAGGAGGAGGAGGGGAGGAGGAGGAGGGGAGGAGGAGGAGGGGGGAGGAGGAGGAGAAAGAGAAAGAAGAAAGAAGAAGGGGAGGAGGAGGAGGAGGGAGAAAAAGGAGGAGGAGGAGGAGGGAGAAAAAGGAGGAGGAGGAGAAGAAGGAGGAGGGGGAGGAGGCGGATGAGGGGAAGAGGATGAGGGGAAGAGGAGGAGGGGAGGAGGAGGAGGAAGAGAAAGAAGAAAGAAGAAGGGGGAGGAGGAGGGGGGAGGAGGAGGAGGAAGAGAAAGAAGAAAGAAGAAGGGGGAGGAGGAGGGGGGGAGGAGGAGGAGGAAGAGAAAGAAGAGAGAAGAAGGGGGAGGAGGAGGAGGGAGAAAAAGAAGGAGGAGGAGGAGGAGGGAGAAAAAGAAGGAGGAGGGAGAAAAAGGAGGAGGAGGAGGAGGAGGAGGAGGCGGCGGCGGCGGAGGCGGAGGCGGCAGCAGCGAGGAGGAGGAGCCCAAAGAGGAGGAGGAAGATGCAGACAACTCAACAGCTAAATACAAGCTGCATCTCTGCAGAAAGATTCACAGTTAATGAGATTCTGAGGTAAACCTGCTCGGATAAAAAAAGGTCCTTTCTTAAAGTCCAAATTGCCACTGACTTTGGTTCACCTTTTTATTCTTTTCTCTCTCTAGTTACATTTTAACAAATCTAATGAACTAATCTATAAACAAAGAGCATTTGTAAAGCATGGGTAATTACATGGGTCATGGGCTGATGCCAGAAATAAACATAATTTACATTTTTGCTTCTCAGAAAAGGAACAGAGGATCTTGAATTTGAAAGTCTAACTTTATATATTCTTCATCAAGCTGCTGGCTGTGGTGGTGCAGCTACATTTTGCTAAAGAAAAACAATGGCTCCTCTTACCTAAACACTGTTTTTATTCATGCCGTTGACAGGTCAATTTTTATGAGAAAAAAAGAAATATGGGAAGAATCAAGCATTTCTTTTTCATTGAAATTTGACTACAGTCTAAAAATAGCACAGACTACCTTCATAACTGGAGGTGTAACTAGCTCACACTACAGTGTTTTATACATTATTAATATAGGGCTACTGAAAAAATGAAAACCAGGTTGATCATTATTATTTTTTACAGTTTGAGATACAATTGATATACATGACTGTGTAAGTTTAAGGTGTACAACGTGGTGTTTGAGTTATACATACTGTGAAAATATTATCGCATTAAGTTTAGTTAGTTAGCATCCAGGTTCATATGAATACAATAGAAAGAGAAAGCAAAAAAAGAAGGAAAGAATTTTTTTCTCTTTGTGATGAAAACCCTTAGTAATTATTATGTTAACAACTTTCCTATATATTATATAGTAGTGGTAGCTATAGTCATCATGCTGTACATTATATCCCTAGCATTTATTTATCTTGTAATTGGCAATGAGTATATTTTGACCATCTTCCTCCATTAATATTCTTATGTTACAAAGATGGTTATTACTAAAAGTGACTTGTTCAAGATCATAAAATACACACGTACCTATAGAGCAACTTAAACCCATGATTTCTAAATTCCAAGTTATTTTTATATTTTCCACATCAAAAGCTGCCATTTATTGATCTCTTCCACTTCCTTTCAAATGGATCATTTTACTAATATTACTATTTACCAGGTCACCCAGTCCTTGTGCCAGATGCATCAGACAATTGGAGACTAGACACCTGAAATGGGACATAAGAGTTTCATGCCTAATTAGAACTTTAGCCTTTTAGGACTAAAAACTTTGGAAATTAGAATTTTATTGAATAAAAGAATTCAAGTAAAAATTATGAAGTCAATTTTTTCTCTAAATGTAGAACTGTCTAATAAATAATGTAAAATAGTTAATTGATTTTATAAAATGTTGTCTAATAGTATGAGATTTATAGTATAGTCATTTTAATTTACTTACAAATATCAAAGATAAAATTAAATGTCACTAGGTGTCTAGGATAAGACAGTTGTTTTGTCATTTTTATAATTTATTACTCATTTTTATATATTTATTTAAAATTCAATCATCAGAACAGTAAAATGTTATTTTGACATATATTGACATTGAACTACATTTTTAATAGTCATTCTAAACCTTTTATAAAATTGTGTGCTACCATTCTAAACCTTATCTGATTATGCCTGAATTTGTTATTCAACCTTCAAAAATTCTAATTTACTAGTAATTTTGGCAATAAATAATACATATTTTCTCCACTTCTACAGCATTTGTGACATATGCTGGAATACGATATGGTAAATTATGATAATAGATATGAATGAATAAAAATTCAATGATTAAATAATTTATAAAACATTCATTGGGTTTACTTATTAGACTAATTTTTGGTAGTTAATATTATTTTTATCATTCATATTATATTTTCTAGTAGTGATATTACTATCCACCTAAATATGTATCATTATGACTAAAATAAATTCCCAGGTAAGTAAATCTAAAACTATATCTATCTGAGACTCTTAGTACTTTTTATTTATAATTTTCATTTATAAATAATCCTTTATGTTCCTTAAAGAAAATGTTAACACTTGCAAATAAAATGTGTTCTCTATTTTCAGCTTTGTATCAGCCATTGTGAATATACAATTTCACAAAATGTTTTGAAATAAAAATATTTTAAGTTAGGAGAGAATGCCATTTGTGCATTATTTTATATAGGTTTTAAACTACCGTTTTAGTTTAGTGTTAGCATTTTGCTGAAAAATATTTCTTGGTAGTCTCTCCTCTGTCAAAGTTTGTTGTATAACCATTCATATTTAGTTGTTTTCCCATTTCCTATTTCACCAAACCCTAACAAAAATTAATTCTACACATGTACATATTTTTATAGATTTCAAAAAATATATAAAGCATTAAATTCCAGGTTTTATAAGGTATTAATAGAAATATAATAATACAGGGGAAAAGCCCTTATTTCATTAGAATGCCTTCCCTTTTCAAAATAGAATGAATCAAATGAGAGTACTAACTTTCATAATTTTGCACCTTCAAAGAGCATTTAATATATACCTACACCCAAGTGAAATGTATAAAACGCATAGTGTTGGTTGGTCTACTTTTAAATGCTGACAATCTGAGACAGAGACAAATATAGGAAATCAGAAACTTCCAGTCTTTTCAGTATCAATTCTTATTGTAATATTAGTTCAATTATATTCAATTTATTTGTTAACTGGATGCTGCACTTATTCTGTACACTGACTAACCCACTGTCATTTTCCAATTCCTTTCTACTTTTCTGGATATTCCAAGTTCTCTTTTAGATAGGATGACCAGAGATAGTTCAGAACAATGCCGTACAAACAAAAATCTGCTGGTATTGATTCTGCTTTCTCTCTTTCTCTCACTCTAAAATGGAGATATAAGACCTGGAGATATGAGATATCCTATGAGATATGGAGATAGTCTAGTGGACATGATATGACACAGATGACTTAAAAATCTAAATACACCATTGAAAAAGAGTAGAACTCCAAACACATTTGCTTATCTGAATTTTTGAGTTGCAAAATCTCAGTCTCACTTTTGTTTAAGTCATTATATTAGAGTTTTCTGGTATTTGTAATATAATACATTCCCAGGTGCTGAATTGGTTATTATATGATATATGCATAAAATAGAATATAAGTGTGTGTCTGTATGTGCAAGCTTATATATACTGACACTTTACAATTTACTTCAAAAAAGTTGCTTCTATATTTGGAAAACAGGAAATTCACATATATGAACCTAAAGATACCAGATGTAAGCATAGCATTTACTATCAATGCCAACCAAATCACCTTTCCCTTCTCTTATTACCATTTATCAGAAGTGCACATACGGTGGTATCAGCTTCTGTACACAAAAATAAACTAAAGCAAATTTTAATAATAACTATTATAATGTTACCAGCATATTTATATTTTCTTATATTCGAAATAAAGTGCTAAATGCTTTCTATGCATTATTCTAAATAATCTGCCCAATAAATAGGAGGTAAATATATTATTTTCATTTTTTTTAGATGAGTGCTTTTTTTTCCTTTTTAATTTTAGAGAGAGAACATGAGCAGGGTAGAGAGACAGAAAGAGAGACAGAGAGAGAGCGAGAACCTTAGGCAGACTTCATGCTCAGTGCAGAGGGTAACATGGGACCCAAGTCCATGATCCTGGGATCATGACCTGAGCTGAAATCAAGAGTCAGATGCTTAACCCACTGAGCCAACCAGGTGCCCCAATTCCCTTCATTTTCAAAAATGATTTTTTGGGCCTCAAACAGTTGAAATAACTTGGCCAAATAAATGGCAGTCATGTTATTATGGGTAATTTTTATTGATTCCCATTTTATTTAATTCAATGTCATCATGCTGCACCCTCTTCCTAAGATGAGGTGCTTCCGTCATTAAGTGTGCAAGGATAGAAAATATAGTATGTCTTTCCTTAAAATTACTCCCTACTCATTTACATTTACATTCTACCCCTAAGAGTTAGGAATCTTTAATAACCATAAATTTTCACTAACTGTGGTATATATCATAAGTGAAAGTTTAAATAATCTAGTCTGTAGGACTAAGGAAGGAAAAGGAGGAAGAGAGCCAATATTGATTAAAAATTTCAAGATATAAATTCTATTTCTGCCTTTTCACCACACAATTGTGTGGCTGTGGCAAGTGATTTAATTATTTTGAAACTGAGTTTGGGCATGTTTAAAAATGAATAGAGTTGTGCAGTTAATATATGAAATCTTACAAGTAAATATCATATCCAGGTATTTGACAAATACCAGAATGTGTAAATACACATTATTTTGTCCTTTCAAGTAACTTCCTTTGTTCAAAATATAACTAAAATTGTGAATTTCAGCCCACCCAGAACAAATTCAGTCAGGTTTTACTCTCATAAATTCAAATCTTCTATGAAGTACCATGGAAGTATAAATTATGGCCTTAAGTAATCAGAAGCCTAAACAGCCAGTCTATTAGTTATTACTGCCTGGCTTCACACCTTTCTTAATTTCTGTCCTCCTACAAACTTGATTATTCAAGATTCTTAGCTTTCTTAGGGTTTTCTTTTAAAAAAATGTTTAATAAATTTTTGTTAGCTTGCTGTAAGTAAAGGCATACAAATATTACTAGTGCATATAACAGTAACAAATTCTGCAAGCTGAGTACAAATACTGAGTTGTCACTACTTAGCTTTTTAGTCACCAAAGTCAGCAGCCTCAGGAATAAGCCTTCCCCACCCATATTATTGTTCAACATCCAGATAGATGGTCTTCCTAATACAGGTACCTTCTCTTCCAATGTCATAGCTGACCTGGGATTCTATTTAAATGCTACCTTCAGTGTCCTCCTGAACATATTCTGAGGATGTTTTAACATATTATAAATACCCAATGCCATTTTTAACATACAACCAGCTTAGCTAGCATGAAAAAGATTAACTACGTAACAAAAGAAAATTAAAAGAAAAACACTATTGATCAGAGTGCTACTCACACACAAAACAAATTAAAAGGATCTGTAAAGATGAGAAAATTTGCTGTACCTATAATGAAAGAGAAATGTGAAAAGCATCAGTTGTAATGATAAGGTTTGTTAAGAATTAAATAAACATTAAATGAATAAATAAAAAGATGGATGAAAAGATGCTGAAGCATGAAAACAGTAGAAATGTAAAAGTAATACATGGAAAACGAATTTTATTTCATCTAAAGTATCTTAGAAATTCTTCAGGATTAGTCACTTAAGCGTCTGACTTCGGCTCAGATCATGATCCCACGGTTCATGAGTTCGAGTCCTGCATCAGGCTCTGTGCTGACAGCGCAGAGCCTGGAGCCTGCTTCATATTCAGGATCTCCCTCTCTCTCTGCCCCTCCACCTTGCACTCTGTCTCTCTCTCTCTCAAAAATAAAACATTATATTTTTTAAAAATTCTTCATAAGCATAAAAAGAAAGGCATTAATAAACAGAGCCTTAAGCAGAACACTATAAACTGAGGCAGAAACAATCCTGGGAAAATTGCATAAAAAGAATAATTATCTACATTAGGCTATTGATATGTCAGCCACTTCTTAGAATACTGTGTAATCATCACAGCAGCATGCCTAAGGGTAAGAAAGAAAGAAATGTATGCTTATTAATAGATATTTTTTTTCACCAAACATTGCTATTTTAAATGTCCTTCCTTGGAAACCAAGATGGAAAAGAATGCTAGCTATGTGCACAGTTATATGGTGAAGATTTTTTTGTGGAAAATGTACAGAGAGAAATAATGTATTCTACATACTACTAAAAATTATAATACTAAATACTTACACTTAAATATTTTTTCATCTACCAGGTAAGATACTTGAGACGAGGTCTTGGCAATGGCAATTAGATGATAAGTGATTGGAATTGAAAGGTTCAGATCTTTTTTCTGATAGACAGCAACCAATGAGGGAAGGGTAAATATAAAAAGTTTATCCCTCAGGAAAGGCAGAGCTGGTTAAGATTAATATCTTGTTTTTTGGGGGGGAATAAATGTTAAAATCCAAATGGCATTAAATGTCAGGCAAAATAACAACACTATGGGAACCAACTAGAGAAGTCATGTGCAAGAACAGTCCTTTTAATCTTAATCATTGCCAGCCAATTTCCTCACAAGCAAGAGTAGTCTATTGAGAATAACTTGCCTACAGACCAGGGGATTTAGAATGTAATAAATGGATGACTAGTGTAACTTCTTTCCTTTTATTCTTTGCTTTTAGCACCTACTTTTAAGTTTTCTGTCCCCCCTCCCTTTTCTGAAATGCCTGATGAGATGAATACTAAATTTGTTTTAATAATGCAGTTGGTATTAGACAATGTATGTAAAATCTGATGAAGAAGACATTCTTCAGAAAAGTATGTCAATACAGATCTATCTGGATCAGCATATATTCCTTTCCACATATTGCTGTTTACTAAATGTTCAATATGTGCCTTATACTAAACTTAATGCTCTTGCCTTTCTTTCATTATCCCCATTTTTTTCAAGCTACAATATATCCAAAAAGGAAAACGATTTCTGGAAAAGTTACACATTCATTCCACACAAAAGCTAGAACAAGTTCACCTTGATATATCCATCTTTGAAATCAAACACCATAAGCTCCCCATTAGCTGCACAGAATTGTAATAATTTTCAATTTTTAGATTGATTTCTTGGGGGGGCGGTGGGGTTTGAAGGGGTGGAAGTATGTAGAGTGTTCTGTGTTTTTTTTCCCCTTCTGTTTAGAATAAATCAAACTTTAAAATTATCATAGACCTTTCATTAACTATAGTACATTGCCTATCAGACATCACTCTGAGCAATTTTCCATGAGGACCTATTAAGAATTATAACTCTTATTTCTTAATCCCTTGGAGCAATATGCCTAATATGTTGTACAATCTAACTGATTTTCATCGAAAACATTAATTTCAAAAACAAGAGGTGTGTCATACATATTAAAGAAACTAACACATGCTTATTATGCAGAACTTTTTGAAAATGATAAAATATTAAACCTTAGGTGTTTTGTTCATTGACTCAGAAAAATATGTAGTACTGGATTTTTAATGCACAAATCAAGGAAATGAGGGAAGGTAAAAACAACACAAGTTCAGATTTTATTGTAAATAAAATTTAACCTGAACTATGACCAGTGTTTTGTGATTTTATTATGTATTTTTTTTCAGTGCAATATATATATATATATATATATATATATATATATATATATATATACACACATACACACATGTATATATATATGTGTGTATATATATATAAAAACATAATATATATATAAATATTATATATATATATATACACATATATATATAAAACACTAAGCAGTAAAAAGATAAAAATAGTGACTTTTGGTTTAGAGTGGTTTATTGCTTTTTTAAAAATCACAATTAAACATCTTATTTAATACGCTACAATAACTTTATGAGGTCTTCCTAATTGTAGATGCAAACTAAAGGATTTGCCAATTGCACAGCTGGTAGTGATGAGGATTCAATCAAAGGGAAGGGAGAAAAGGAAAGACCAGTCACACCTTTAAACTACCACTATTGTATGTGTAATATAATCCAATTCACACACTCTATGTATATATTTAAAAATTTTACTCTTGAGAATACTAAAGTCCATGAAGAAATTAATGCTAATATGCAACCAAGCTAGGATTAGGTCCAAGTCTATTTAAATTCATCTTGTTTCTGCCATAACACACTAACTCTAAATGTCATCAAAATGTATGTGTACATGTAACTTCTCAATCTCCATATAAAAATACTACTTCAAAAAGTGATTGCTAAGAAACCAGAATGGAAGATTCAGAAGACACAAATTTTGGACCAACAATGTTATCTGTTTCTATTCCATTATCATGGGGCTTAACAATAAGCAGAAAGATTGAAAATGATCTAGGATAGCAATTATTATTAATTTGGGGTCACTGTTATCTCCAGTAACTATGAAATAATTGGGTTAGAGGCAGTCCATATTATTTGTATTAAAATAAAAATCTCCATGTACATCAAATACATACCATTAACTGAAAGATACTGCTCTAGTTTATCTGACACAGTTATCTTACTCTTTTGCCAGAGAGTAAGTGAAAAAGCTTATTATTAATCAGTAGATCTACAATGAGCCAGGAACAGTGATAAATGCTTTCACATCTGCGTGACTTTTAAATTTCAAACAAATCTGATGAGGTTGATACTATTATTATTTCCATCTTATCAAGATCACAAAAATCATAGGAACCCACGCAGTGTTCTTAAATACCAGAATACAAAGTGTCAATATAAAAAAAATGAGAAATAAATCATATTATGAGGTCAGCATTTTTATGGAAACATCTTTAGTTTTGTACTGGCAAAGACCCTCTATTACTTCAGAGACATATTAAATTAAATAGGATGAAATATCAATCTAGAATTAAAATTTGAACATTTCTAATTTGTAAAAATTTAATTTTCTTTCAAATATTTCCAGTTAGTTTTATTATCTATAATGAATGAAAACAATGTATTAATGCTTGAGAATTGATTATATAGCTAAATTGTTTTATTTTTATTTTTTGGAAAGGCTTGTAATTTTTCTTTTTTTTTAATTTTCTTTTTTTTTCAAATTTTTAGAAGTTTTCATTTAAACTTCAGTTAGTTAATATACAATGTAATATTAGTTTCAGGTGTACAATCTAGTGATTCAACACTTCCATGTATCACCTAGTGCTCATCATAACAAGTGCCTTCCTTAATCCCCATCACCTATTTAACCCATCCCCTACACATCTCCCCTCTGGAAACTATCAGTTTGTTCTCTACTATTGAGAGTCTGTTCTTGGTTTGCCTCTCTCTTTTTTTGTCTTTGCTCCTTTGTTTTGGTTCCTAAATTCCACGTATGAGTGAAACCAAATTGTATTTGTCTTTCTCTAACTTCCCTTAGCATAATACTCTCTAGTTCTATCCATGCACTCGCAAATGTCAAGATTTCATTCTATTTTTTTAAAGTTTATTTATTTATTTTTAGAGACAGAGTGAGCAGAGGAGGAACAGACAGGAAGAGAGGGGGGAGAGAGAGAGAGAGAGAGAGAGCGAGAGAGAGAGAGAGAGCGAGAGAGAGAGAGAGCACCAGAAGCAGGCTCTGTGCTGCCAGCACAGAGCCCGATGTGGGGCTTGAACTCATGAACCAAGAGATCATGACCTGTGTCAAAACCAAGAGTCAGATGCTTAACCCACTGAGCCACCCAGGTGCCCCAAGATTTCATTCTTTTTTGTGGCTGATTTATATTCCATATATATTCCATATATAAGATAGATAGATAATCACCTCTTTTTTTTTTTAATCCATTCATTAGTCAACGGACATTTGGGCTATTTCCATAATTTGGCTATTGTAGATAATGCTGCTATGAACATCAGAGTGCATATATCCCTCTGAATTAGTATTTTTGCATTATTTGGGTAAATAGCTACTAATGCAATTGCTGGATCATAGGGTAGTTGTATTCTTAGAGGAACCTCCATATTGTTCTCCAAAGTGGATGCATCAGTTTACATTCCACTCAATACCGCAAGAGGGTTCCCCTTTCTCTGCATCCTCACCAACGTTTGTTGTTTCCTGTGTTGTTAATTTTAGCCATTCTGACAGGTGTGAGATGACATCTCATTGTAGTTTTGATTTGTATTTCCCTGATGCTAAGTGATAATGAGCATCTTTTCATGTCTGCTGTCAATTTGTATGTCCTCTTTGGAAAAATATCTATTCATGTCTTCTGCCCATTTTTAATTGGGTTATTTGGGGTGGGGGTGTTGAGCTTTATAGATTCTTTATATAATTTGGATACTAACTTTTTATCAGATATATCATCTGAAAACACATTATTTCATTCCAAAGGTTGCCCTTTATTTTGTTGATTGTTTCCTTTGTTTTGTTGATTGTACAGAAACTTTTTACTTTGATGAGGCCCCAATAATTTATTTTTGCTTTTATTTCCTTTTGTCTCAGGAATTATATTTAGAAATAAGTAGAAGAGATTACTGTCTCTGTTCTCTAGGATTTTGATGGTTTCCTGTCTCACATTTATGTCTTTCATCCATTTTGAATTTATTTTTGTGTTTGATGTAAGAAAGTTGTCCAGTTTCATTTTTTCCAGCATGTTGCTGTCCAGTTTTCCCAATACCATTTGTTAAAGAGCATGTCTTTTTTCCCATTGGGAATTCTTTCCTGTTTTCCTCGAAGATCAATTGACCATATACTTGTGGGTGCACTTCTGGGTTTTCTATTCTGTTCTATTGATCTATGTGCCTTTTTGTGCCAATACCAACACCACAGAAATACAAAAAATTATAAGAGAATATCATGAGAAACTATACGCCAACAAAATGGACAACCTGGAAGAAATGGATAAATTCAAAGAAACATATAAACTACCAAAACTGAATCAGGAAGAAATAGAAAACTTGAACAAACTGATAACCAGCAAAGAAAGTGAATCAGTAAACAAAAACCTCCCAACAAATAAAGTCCAGGGCCAGATGCCTTCACAAATTCCACCAAACATTTAAGTTAGAGTTAATACTTATTATTTTCAAACTATTCCAAAAAAAAATAGAAAAGAAAGGAAAACTTCCAAATTCATTCTATGAGGCCATGACCTCCAATACCAGATAAAGACTCCACAAAAAAAAAAAAAAAAAAAAGAGAACTACAGGTCAATATCCGTGATGAGCATGGATGCAAAAATTCTCAATAAAATACTAACAAACTGAATTTAACAGTACATTAAAAGAATCATTCACTACGATCAAGATTTCTTCTTGGGCTTAAAGGGTTGTTAATTCGCAAATCAACATGATACACCACATTAATAAAAAAAGTATAAGACCATATGATCCCTTCAATAGATGTGGAGAAAGCATTTGACCAAATATAATATCCATTCATGATAAAAACCCTCAACAAAGTCAGATTAGAGAGAACATACCTCAACATAATATAATCTGTATGAAAAATCTACAGCTAATATCATCTTAAATGGGGGGAAAACAGAGCTTTTCCTCTATGATCTGGAACAAGACAAGGATGCCCAATTTGCACCACTATTATTTAACATAGTATTGAAAGTCGTAGGCACAGCAGACAACAAAAAGAAATAAAAGGCATCAAAATCTGGAAGGAAGAATTCAAACTTTCACTATTTGCAGATGACGTGATACTCTATATAGAAACCCAGAAAGACCACCAAAAAACTGCTAGCAGTGATACAGGAATTCAGTAAACTCACAGGATACAAAAACAACATACAGAAATATGTTGCATTTCTCTACACCAATAAAGGAGCAGCAGAAAGAGAAATGAAGGAATCAATCCGATTTACAATTGTACCAAATACCATAATGTACCTAGGAATAAACCTAACTAAAAAGGTAAAAGACTTGTGCTCTGAAAAGTACAAAATACTGATGAAAGAAAGTGAAGATGACACAAAGAAAGGGAAAAATAGTCCATGCTCATGGAGTGGAAGAACAATACTGTTAAGTGTCTGTATTACCCAAAGCAATATACATATTTAATGCAATCCCTCTCAAAATACCAAGAGCACTTTTCACAGAGCTAAATTGTTTTAATATACCAAAGCCTTCCCAATTAATTCAGTACAAAGTTCTGTGGAACACCTCTGCATTCTCTAGAAAGCTATGCTTGTGACAGTTTCAGCAAACCAAAAACATAATGAGGATTCTGAAAATTCATCAATGCTTTTCAATGCATCCCCTATCTTGCATTTTCTTTAAAATTCTACATTTTTTACCTTTATAAAATGAATCTATCACATCACTATGAAAGTTCCTTTTAATTATCCAACCTGATTCTCTTTGATCAGAAGGAAAACCCAAATAACCATCTTTCCTTGTATAAAAGGGAAAACCCACAATTCATTCCCTTGTTAAATATTATTCTCATCAGAGCTTGCATGGAGCGTGGGATAACAATTGCTGACTCTAACTGCCAGTATCCAGTATCCATGATAAAGTAAAAGATGTGCCATAAGAAACTGGATAAGGTTCTTCTCAGAGTGGAAAAAGGACAATGTGCTATGCCAGAGAATACAGATTGCCTAGAGTCAAGTGCATCAACTCATCACATAATAAAGCAAGCACTCTGCTAGCCACTACTGGGTGAAGATAAAAAGCAGTATGAAATTTGTACTTTCCTGAAATAATTGAAAAATATAATGTAAATTTTGCAATAATGTTTAAATTTCTAAATATTACTCATCAAATCTTAATTATTCATTTTAAAGATGGATAATTGTAGCGCAGTCAGTCCTTCTGTTTAATCCTATGTATAAATACCTTTGGGAAATCTTCTTGGATATTTCCAGGCTATGTTGGTATCATCCTGTATTTTCTTTCTGCACCTCATTCCAGCTGCTAACATATTATTTCCTGGATGTTTTTGTAATTACCTGGTCACTCTTTCTTTTTGCCAATCTCTAGGTTGAACATAATTTTAGATCAAGAATTCTATCCTTTCTTCATTCTTAGACTCACGTAAAGTGCCTGGCACATATAGATCCTACATATTGCTTCTTTTCATTATAAATGCATTAATATATCTTTATATATAGGACAGTGCCTGGCACATAGGAGTAATTTAATTAAATATTATTAACTGATGAAGACCATAAGGCGTGTGCAAGGACTGCACTTTATTGACCACTACATCATCCATACTGCTCCCATCCTGGTCTAAACATCACCATCACCAGTCTTTTTGTAATAACTTCATAACTGACTATGCTACCTGTAAAGAGTATACCCTCCACCCAAAAGTCAGATTGATATTTCTTAGCTCTAAATTCCCATATTAAAAATCTCCCACTGTCTTTGAATTACCCTTTAAGACTCTACTAGACCTGGCCTCATCTTAATCACTGAACTCATCTCCTATCCCCACTTTTATGCCCATTGCACTCTTTGCTGCACCTCAAGCTTGTTAGGGCCTTGACTTTGTCTTTGTGCACTCTCAACTAGGAACTCTTCTCTGAGATGGCAGTAACAATGGTCAAACTCGCTGAACACTTATTATAGTATCCCAAATTTTGTCCATGCATTAATCCAATCTTCACAACAACCTCATGGGGATATACTATTAGAAACCCATTTTCCAAATGAGGAAACTGAAATACAGAGTAATTAAGTAACTTACACAAGTTCACATACTAATATCTATATTTATATAAATAGGCAAAATGGTGTATCAAAATATCAGTGGCTGAAAGTAACAAAAGTTTATTTACTGCTTAACCATGCTTCTACTCAAGTAGATGAAAGACTTCTACACATTCAGAAACCTGTGATTCTACCATCTTATTATTACAGCTGCCTGGAGGTAATCAGAACTTCTAGGTTCAGCTAGAATATGGATAAAGGGCATATGAACAATAGCTTTTTCAAGAAATTTTTAAGAACTAGGCCTGGAGATGAAGTACATCACAAGCGCATACATTCTATTGGCCACAATTTAGTCATATAGTCTCTCTACCTACAAGGCATGCTGGGAAATAAAATCTAGTTATGTGCCATATCATAGATCTCTTTACTTTCCTTTTTTTTTCAGTTATTACCTCCTCACAAATGACCTTTATTCACACTGCACTTAATATAACCACAATCTACCAACACCATTTACTCTCTTACCCTGTTTTATTGTATTCATAGCAATCATCACTAAACAGAATTAATTTAACTGTTTACTTTTTATTATCTCTTGCTACCTATATGTGAATGTGCACATGCACATATGTGTGTGTGTGTGTGTCTCTGTGTGTGTGAGAACTGGAACAAAGCAATAAATGTAAAACCATTTGTTGAATTCATGAAAAAATGGGGTCAAGGGTCATAAAATGATCCAGCCATCTATATCTTCTGAGCCAAGACCAAAGCTAGTTTCCCAAAAAAAGATTTCCTTCTAGTTCCAACCCTTTTACTCCCCCGATGTTTCACATGAAACTGCCAGAAACTATACACACCACACCTGTTCTGGATGAAGTGAACATGCATCCCTAAAAACTGCTAGTGAAATTAGGTTGAAAATCACACTTCAGCAAAACTTTTGCAGATGCCTGGTGGCTCAGTCAGTTAAGCAACGGACTCTTGACTCTGGCTGAGGTAATGATCTCACAGTCTATGGTTAGTCTGAGCCCCACAGGGGGCTTCAGGCATGGTGCCTCTTTAGGATTCTCCCTCTCCCTTTTCCTCTGTCCCTCCCTGGCTTGCGCTCTCCTTCTCTCTACCTGGAAAGAAAAAGAAAGAAACAAAGAAGAAAGAAAGAAACAAAGAAACAAAGAAAGAGAGAGAGAGAGAGAGAGAGAGAGAGAGAGAGAGAGAGAGAGAGAAAGAAAGAAAGAAAGAAAGAAAGAAAGAAAGAAAGAAAGAAAAAGAAAATTATTTTTTAAATATTTACATTTTTACTTTACTTCAGTACTTCATGGATTCTTAAAATGAAACACACTGAATATACAGATAATCTGATTTTAGTGGAGCTAAACAATCTAGGTATACTAGTATTTGCCCAACACTAGAATTTAGGTAAATGTAACCCCTGTGCTTTGTAACTTCTATATTTCACAGTTAATTTGTGGTGAGTTATGTGTTCTCTATGGCTATATCCCACTCTACAGAACAGCACTGAGGAAACAGTATATTTATAAAAGAGAACAAATTCTTCCTACAGAAATGGCTGAGACTGTGGGGCATATAGGACATCCTGTTTTGATGCTCTGGCAAAGCGCTAAACAGGATAGCATGTAAAAATTAAAAACTTGGAGAATGGAGAACTTAAAACTAGAAATTTTTCTTAACTGATTTATTATTTAATTTACATCCAACTTAGCATATAGTGCAACAATGATTTCAGGAGTAGATTCCTTAATGCCCCTTACCCACTTAGCCCATCCCCCTCCCACAACTCCTCCAGCAACCCTCTTATGTTCTCTATATTTAAAAGTCTCATGTTTTTTCCCCTCCCTGTTTTTTTTTAATTTTTTTTAACATTTTTATTTAGTTTTGAGAGACAGAGTAAGATAGAGCACAAGTGGTGGGGGGGGCAGAGAGAGGGTGGGGGAGACACAGAATCTGAAGCAGGCTCCAGGCTCTGAACTGTCAGCACAGGGCTGACAACACAGGGCTTGAACTCAGAGACTGTGAGATCGTGACCTGAACCAAACTCGGATGCTTAACCAACTGAGCCACCCAAATGCCCCCATATCCCCCTTCCTGTTTTTATATTAGTTTTTTTTTTATTTTTTTAACGTTTATTTATTGTTTTTGAGACAGAGAGAAACAGAGCATGAATGGGGGAGGGTCAGAGACAGAGGGAGACACAGAAACCGAAACAGGCTCCAGGCTCTGAGCGTTCAGCACAGAGCCAGATGTGGGGCTTGAACTCACAGACCGCGAGATCATGACCTGAGCTGAAGTCAGATGCTTAACTGACTGAGCCACCCAGGCGCCCCAATTAGTTTTGCTTCCCTTATGTTCATCTGCTTTGTATCTTAAATTCCTCATATGTGTGAAGTCATGATATTTGTCTTTCTCTAATTTCCCTTAGCATAACACCCTCCAGTTCCATCCACGTAGTTCAAATGACAAGATTTCATTCTTTTTGATTGCCGGGTAATATTCCATTGTGTGTGTGTGTGTGTGTGTGTGTGTGTGTGTGTATGTATATACATATATACATGTACATACACACATGTATATATATACACACACATATATATGTGTATATATATACACATATATATGTGTGTATATATATATACACATATATATACATATATATGTATATGTATATATATGTATATATATATGTGTATGTATATATGTATACACACACACACACACACACACACACACACCACATCTTCTTTATCCAGTCATCTGTCAATGGAAATTTGGGCACTTTTCATAATTTGGCTATTGTTGATAGCACTGCTATAAACATTGGGGTGCATGTTCCTTCCAAAGAGCACACGTGTACCCCTTAAATACCTAGGAGTGCAACTGCTAGTTCTATTTTTAATTTTTTGAGGAACCTCCATACTGTTTTCCAGAGTGGCTGCACCAGTTTGCATTCCCACCAGCAGTGCAAAAGAGATCCTCTTTCTCCGCATCCTCGCCAACATCTGTTATTGCCTGAATTGCTAATGTTAGCCATTGTGACAGGTGTGAGGTGGTAACTCATTGTGGTTTTGATTTGTATTTCCCTGATTATGAGTGATGTTGAGCATCTTTTCATTTGTCAGTTGGCCATCTGGATGTCTTCTTTGAGAAGTGTCTATTCATGTCTTTTGCCCATTTCTTCATTGGATTATTTGGTTTTTGGGTGTTGAGTTTGATAAGTTCTTCATAGATTTTAGGTAATAACTCTTTATCTAATATGTCATTTGCAAATATCTTCTCCCATTCCATCAGTTGCCTTTTAGTTTTGCTGTTTCCTTCTCTGTGCAGAAGCTTTTTATTTTCATGAAGTCTCAATAGTTCATTTTTGCTTTTGTTTCCTTCACCTCTGCAGATGTATGAAGGAGTTGCTGTAGCCGAGGTCAAGTTTTTGCCTGCCTTCTCGTCTAGGATTTTGATGGCTTTCTGTCTTACATTTAGGTCTTTCATCCATTTAGAGTTTATTTTTTTGTATGGTGTAAGAAACTGGTCCAGCCTTCCCAGCACCATTTGCTGAAGAGACTGTGTTTTTATTCCATTGGATATTCTTTACTGCTTTGTCAAAGATTAGTTGGCCATACATTTGTGGGTCCATTTCTGGGTCTCTGTTCTGTTCCATTGATCTAAGTGTCTGTTTCTGTGCCAGTACCATACTATCTTGATGATTAAAGCTTTCTAACATATCTTGAAGTCCGGGATTGTGATGCCTCCTGCTTTGGTTTTCTTTTTCAAGATTGCTTTGGCTATTTGGGGTTTTTTCCGGTTCCATACAAATTTTAAGAGTGTTCATTTTAGCTCTATGAAGAATGATGGTGTTATTTTGATAGGTATTGCATTGAGTATGCAGACTGCTTTTCATAGTATTGACATTTTAATATTTGTTCTTCCTATCCAGGAGCATGAAATATTTTTCCATTTTTATGTGTCTTCTTTAATTTCTTACATAAACTGTCTATAGTTTTCAGTGTATAGACTTTTCACCTTTTTGGTTACATTTACTCCTAGGTATTTTATGGGTTTTGGTGAAAAACTATATAATTTAAAGTTGCGATTTCCATTAACCGTATATAGTCTTTCACATTATATTCATGTTGGAAACCTCCTAAATGTAGGTAGTTGTATATCCTATTGAATTAGCACTTAGATAGCTAAAATAATACAATACTGGAGAAACTCATTAAATGTTAGATTACTCCTCTCTCCCCATAGTGTCTGGTACAAACACTGCTAGTCTGGCTGACAAAGGATTTGGGAGAATTTCTTATCTCTCTGTTTCCTTATTACCTCTTTTAAGTTGGCTATTCCTTCTTCAGGAACTCCTACTAGATCTTATTGAAGTTTCCACTCTATATTCCATCTTGTAACTTCTCTTTCATGTTTTCTATATCTTTATTTTGTGTGCTATATTCTAGGTAATTTGAAATAATCTTTTAATATATTAATTTTTCTTTTGAGTTGCTTCTATTCTATAAACTCAATAAAAGTCATACCTACTATTTTATTTCCAGATTTCCTATTTGTTTGTAACATGTTTAGTACTCTTTTACTTCACAATGAATCATACCCCATGCATACTGAATGTTTTAAGTATGCTCATATAGAAATCAATTTCTGGTTGTTCTATTTTGTGCTATTTTGAAGATGTGATTTTGTGACATATTTAAATTGTTGATTCTTTTTTAGGGCTGTTTACCATTATGTCTCATATGCTATCTGTGTAGCATATACATAACCTCAATTGTTGACATTCCTATTTGGGAATCTTTACATTTTTCTTTTGCTAAATTTAGTTGCTATCAGTGCTTTAATTTTTCAGTTTAGGGTTGCTGGACAATATGAGTAGTGAAAAGCAATAGTTTGAGTCAATGCCTGACTCATTCCTTGGGTTCTTTTTATAAGACTCCTTTTCCTCCTACTGCTTTAGCCATTTTCTTCACTGCAGCTCAGATCAGTAGTTGGAGTTAATCAAGTGTCCATTTTAGAGAAGTGACTGTGCACCCTAAATTTATGCAGGGGATTCTTTTCTGATGCATCTTTATGAACAAGCCTGAAGTCTAAGTGTCCATCATTGGAGACACTAAATCTGATCCTTTATTATGTAGTCCCTTCTTTTAAGCCCTCCCCCAATTTCTGAATTCACCTCATAGTTTTGTGTTTTCCCTTTGTATTTGCCATCTAGTGATGTCTTTCTCCTGCCTTTAATGCAAATTTTGTATTTAGGTGTTAATTTTTTTATATTGTACAATTTTATATGTGTTTTATGGGAGAGAGAATTTTCTCTGACGCTTCAGCCTCTGTCCAGACTTTTTAAAGAATAAAATCCATTCTCTTTAGGTTGGCTCTTAGGCTCCACGACTGACCCTTTGCCTCTCTACTCCATTGTATCATACTGTACTCATCAGAATGAATTTCACTCCAAATAGATGAGTATCTTCAATTTTTCTTTGTTTATGATGTCTTCTAAAGGAGGAATTTTATCCCACAGTGGTATCTATTTTGGCTTCATTCTCTTTGCAGCCTCTTTCTGAATACTTCAGTTCACTATCTACAATCTTAAAATGTCTATTATCTATACTTTACATAAAAATGCATATTACATACTACATTAAAATTAACTATTATGAGCATATAGTTGGTATGATGATAGCAATACCAGAGAAAGATGTAATGATGTAACACTATTTCTGAATTTGTTATTATTATTACACAAAGAAAGCTTTGGCAAAAGCCTTTACCATGCTTTCCTTAAGTTTACAAATTCTCTTGAGATGCCTCCAATTAAGAGATCCAGAAAGAGATGAAGGAAAAATTTTATAATTCTTAATTTTTCAAAATAAATATTAAATAATATTTTAAGACTGTGAGCACTGTCATTAGTTTCTCTGGAGAAAAAATGATTTACAGAGTCAGTAAACAAGTAACTACAAACCCTTTAATTGTTCCCTATTTATCCTTGCAGGAAATCTCAACAACTTTTAACTTCCCTTCAAGACAATATATTTCAAAAATAATCACTGTGTACAGATATTTCTGTTTATGTCCCTTGTTACCGACATTTGAAATAAAGTGAGTACCATTAAGATTGTTTCCCAAAGTAATTTCAAAACTGTATTGTCCACACAACCTCTATATCACTAGTTGTTAAAAAGCAGTGATGCCACAAAAGACAGGATTTGATTGTGTAAGCCAGTACTGAGGGCTTACTTAATATTCTTCTTCCAAATAATCATGTTTTTAAAATCAATAGGATGTTTCCATAATATGAAATAATTTTAAGAGTTTTATGTTAACATTCACTTTTTATGTATAATTTTTCCTCACTTGATCTTCTTCATTGGTCATAGGCATCCTATCTTGTGGGCATAGATAATCCTAATATCTTCCTGTCTGCTAATTTCCTTTAATGTAAAATGCACAGTGAACCAAGGTGTGTTGTGGTTGTTTTGTCACCTGGCTCTGCACAGAATCACCAAAAGATATATAAAGCTTCTGTTCAGGGCTTCAAATAAGAGTTATGATATCCTGTACACCAGCTTCAAGAAAGCCAGAACTCTGGAGGGTGAAGCCTAACTGATTTTCTCCAGTACATTAATCAAAGCACCTTTGACAACTAGAATTATGTTGTTATCATGTGAGGCACTCAAATTCTTCTTAATTCCCAGGTGGCATTTCACTATTCTGAAGAAGCGACAGATGAAAGAAACCTTAGTTAAGATATCAAAGGGAATAAAAATGGTAAAATATTTCTGATCAGCCATACATTAAATAACAACTTGACTTTCAAAACCAAAAACTAATGTTGCATATCCTGTCTACAATCTCTTGCAGAAAAAAACAAAAAAAAAATGTTTTATGCTACCTGTTTATTATAAGCATTAAAATTATGTATATATTCTTATAAAGTTAAGTTTTATTTTTTTGTAATGTATGTAACCCCCCAATAAATCAATAGCATATACCAAAACATTGGTTAATATTTGATATTTGACTGGTTAATTTGATATTTGATTCACTTTTTTTTTTAAGTTTATTTATTTATTTTGAGAGAGATGGAGACAGTGCAAGTGGGAAGGGGGCAGAAAGAGAGGAAGACAGAAAATTCCAAGCAAGCTCTGCACTATCCACACAGAGCCCAATGCAGGGCTCGAACTGACGAAACTGTGAGATCATGACCTGAGTCAAAACCAAGGGGTGGACACAACCGACTGAGCCACCCAAACTCCCCATACATTCATTCATTCTTAATGAAAGTAATTAAAAATTGAAAAACAAAATTATGTTTTCAAACACACAAAAGAAGCCCAGTAGTAGTATCAGACTACAGAAAATTTAGAGAACCAAATAATTGCTGCAAGATTGAACTTTAGTATTTTTGTGTTTAGTGTGAATTAGAAAGTTTAGATGTTCTGAGTTATGCTTATTGAACCTGACCTATGTTATTAACTGAGTCCTAACTGGGATACCAGACTGTGATCCCTTGCCTCTGATGCACTAATTCTGGATCACAACTTACTGAATCCTAAAGTCTGGACATCTAGAGATCTACCTGCATTTTTGTTTTATTTATACTTACTTACTGCTATTATTGCAAATCTAAACTTCTGGATTTCCAGGACAAAACAAGGCCGGGGTAAGGGACTATAAGTAGTTAAATTCAGGCAATACTGTGAAGGAAAATGCAAAAACCCAAATGCTATTATACATTTGCCAAGTAATAATAATAATCATCATAATAATCCTAAATAGTATTGAAAGAAAAATGATCGCTTATCTGATCAAAGTCAATGCTATATCAAATCCAGAAGTTGGACTATAATTGCTGGCTTTTAGACAAGAGGTCTGTACAACAATCTGTAGGTAGTATAACTAAGTTAATAAAAGTTAAAAAAAAAGTGATCAAAACTAAACAATACCAATATCATTGTATCATGCTCATGTGACTCCTACTTTGTCCCTTACTTTAAACATATCAGCAAAATAGTTATTGCAAAGGATTAAATGTCCAAGGTACAGTTGCTCTAAACTATGAGCAACTTCTAGCTCTGAATAAGCTAGAAGTATTCAGTGCATATCAATCATTATAAAATTTCTACTTCTTCACAAAATATCATTACTTTGTTGCCTAATTCTAAATAATTAGTATGAGGTTTAAGATTTAATACAGTAAATTAAATTCTCTATTTTTCCTGCAAATTTTTCAATCCCTAACTTCTAAAGACATAGTTAACCCATATTATCCTGATTTACTTTCTAAGATTTCACAATCTATAAGTGGAATATTTACATTTTAGTTTAAATTTCCTAATTTTATCCAGGGAAAAATCTAAATTATGTAAACATGTTCATGCCTAAGATCTTGGCAATAGTGAGATTAGCATCATCTCTATTAGGTAAAACTGCTAGTTTTCCTTATACTGTTAATATTCTATATTACAAAATAGAATTTTGTGAATCAGTGGACATTCCAGAGTCATTGTGCTATGCTGCATATTTTATATAAATAGGTATTTCTTTTGTAAAATCAAATTATATTTTACTCAAATTTTAACTATTTTGTTACAAATAATTTTCAATCTATTTTAATTACACCATCCAGAAAAATACTGTAAATATTTCTACCCTCTTTCTCTCTACCAGGTCCCTCAAAAACTGCAAGTAAGAAAAGTAACAGCTACCACCATGGTTAATGTTGAAATATTGAACTTTTTCTCCAGAAAACTGCAAACAAGGTGAATATCTGTACACTTAACTATTTGTAAACAACAATGAACTTGAGATATTAGCCATTTCTACAGAGTAAGAAAATGAGAAGAATAAACTCAAAAAGTAAGCATACTTAATTTTAGATGGCATGATTGTTAATGTTGTAATAAGTCATAAGGAATGTGCACGGTACTAATAGATAGGATAAGCCAATTGAGCAAGGTCATAGAATACAACTTTAATATACAAAAATTGAAAATACTTTTAAATTCTAGCAATGAACCATAACAAATAGCATCCAAAATATAAGATATTTATAAATTTTCCAAAATAATATATGCATTTTAGAAATAAATAGCAGAAATAGATAACCATAAATGATAAATTTGACTTATTTAAATTTAAATTAGCCTTGTGCTCATTAAAAGATATTTTAAATGTATATACATTTTTTCACTTTACAGTATGATTTTTGTGTTCTCCTTCAAAAATCTTTGCATCTCCCCAAATCACATAGATGCCAGATATAAGTCTGAGAAAATCTCTTTATATTCCTGGTTTGCTGACAGTTTTACTAGAAATGACTGTTAAAAGCTCTGTCAGTAGAAATTTTTTGTTGTTTTTAGAATGATTGAATTAAACTGATTGACTTTTTCATTGTTAACCAACTTTTCATTTTTCACATAAATTCTACCTTGCCTTGACATTTTATCTTTTAAAAATTACTGATGGATCTTTTTATGGTCAGTATTTTAATAAAATATGTAAGCCTTTATTTTTGATTAATCTTAGTGTGTAATTTTACTTCCCTTATAATGTCTTAGTATAAGTTTTTACAATAGGATTATGCTAACCTCATAGAATAAGGTGAGAATGTTCTTCTGTAATTTTCAAGTTTTTTTGATGTGAAATAATTTAACTTCCTTTAACTTAAAACTTTCTTACTAATAAATTGAGGACTTGATTAGAGAGTAACTAACCTTAATGGATATATGTTAGCGCTATTTCACAGTGAATTTTTCACATTCATTGTGTTATGAAAACTGCTGAAGAAATAAAAAAAAACAAATTAGAAGAAAGCAGGCTCTATGAAAAAGTCCAAATTTATGTAATCATTTTAGGTAAGTGTATACCTAAGAAGCACAGAAACTGGGTGCTATATATAGGCTAGAAGTTTCTAATCTACCATGAGATAATAAAAGAAAGATATGCCTTTGACAAGAGATTGATTAGTCCCAAACAGGTTGGAAAATTCATCCTTCCCTAAGAACCTTCTCTGGTAAGAAGCATTGTCAGTTGAGGTTGGTCTTTTTTATAATTATACCACAGATAATTATACCACAACCCTAGTGGAATTGTTAATCAGAGTCAGATTCGGGCAATTTGCTTCAAATCACAAAAGATAATAATAAGCAAGTAGGTGTTTCCAGAAGAAAATGATACATGTGCCAGAAAAGAGGAATATGACTATAAATAATAAAACATTCATTGGTTATGATACAGATACACACACTTATTTTTTTTATTAATGTTTATTCTTATTTTGAGAGCAACAGAGCACGAGCGGGGCAAGGGCAAAGAGAGGGAGACACAGAATCACAAGCAGGCTCCAGGCTCTGAGCTGTCAGCACAGAGCCCAATGTGGGGCTTCAACTCATGAACCGCAAAATCACGACCTGGGCCAAGGTTGGATGCTTAACCGACTGAGCCACCCAGGTGCCCCTACGCACACTTATTTTTATATTTAATGTAAGTATTAGGATAGCTAGTAGTAATATGAAATAAAATGTGAAACATCTCTATTTTACCTTTTATGTTACTTGTTTTTAATAGTCATGGAATATGAATATCTCAAAAAACTAAAGATGACAGATTTTAAATTTTGGATAAAACAGGGGAACCTGGGTGGTTTAGTCAGTTAAGCATCCAACTTCGGCTCAGGTCATGATCTTGCGGTTTGTGGGTTCAAGCCCCACGTTGGGCTATGTGCTGACAGCTCAGAGCCTGGAACCTGCTTCACCTTCTGTGTCTCCCTCTTTCTCAGGCCTTCCCCCACTTATACTCTGTCTCTCTCTCTCTCAAAAGTAACATTAAAAAAATTGGGGGTAAAACAACAGGTCATCTATTTTATTCTTCTGAAAGACTAAAATGGCTTGTCCACATCTATTAACATATGACACAATAATCCATTCATTAGCACAAATGAATCCTGATCATTTTGCTCTAATTCTACTTATTTTTCATTCCATTAAACTCATTTAATGTGAGAACAAAATCTAAAAGACATTTCTAAAGGGATAAAAGCAGTTGCGATTCTCTAAATTCAACAAACATTTGCACATATGAGCTATGCGGAAACATGTCAGGGTGGCAACATTTCCTTAAACTTCCAAAACCTGCATAATGTCATTTTTAATAACACAATATATACATAAGGGTGAAGACAAACGATAAAAGGAACAGAACACATACTTTAAAAAGAATTCATATTGCTTCTTGGTGTGCTCCAATTTCAAGACACTAAAACTAGTTGCTGAGAAGAGTTTTAGTTTTATTCAGCACTGTAAGGTGTAAAAAGTCAGAGTAACTAGATCTCTCCCTCCCTATTATTTAATGAGTTTGAATTCTCTTGAGTCAGTTCTGTTCTATGTTCTTCCTTTTCAACACTAGCTCTTAAGGTCAGTTCTTTTAGTGCTATCTTTCTATTTTATAATAAAAGAGCAGATGTTTTCTAAAACTGGTATTCACATGACTGAATTTATTATAATAGTAGGAAAAAAGGTGTGGCTACCACCTGAAGCCTTGTTCTTAAAAATTTACACTCTGACACTGATGCAGTACTTTTAAAGAAAAAAAAAGTCATAAGTCAAAGATTACCATAGTCATTACTGGCATTATACCAAAGTTGTATTTCAAGATATAAACCAAGCGGGTGCAACTAGATGCTAATGAGTAGTATCTACAAAGGTTAAATATAAATACATATAATTATAGCTTTTTTGTGACAAGAAATTATTACTTTCTTTCTTACCCACAAGACATATCTCTCAAATAACAAACTGAAATGAAAGTATATTTATTCTGCAATCATAACAGGACTAGGAAATGTACAATTATGGTTAAGTGTTTGGAACATTTTGAATATTCATGGCTACAGCCTATAGATAGGATTAATTTTTTCCAACCAATGAAGTTCTGTATAATAGTATATTTGCATTCCGAAATTTTAAACTGGTGCTGAGAGAAAATATACATATTTTTTGTTTTCTGTCAAATTTATAATATGAACAATCAGTGAAAAGTCTTAGAAAAATCATCTAGTATTAAGGCAAAGTCTATAATGAGGTATTTTGAAGCAAGACTGCCGAAGTATACTTATTTTATAAGGATAAATTATAAATTATTTCTGCATAATAAATATAATCTGTAATTTAATATTATATTAGGTACCCTGTGTTGATTGTGAAAATACAATTCACATTATTGAGTTGATAATAAATAGGTATTCTTTTTTTAATGTTTATTTATTTTTGAGAGAGAGAGTACAAGCGTGGGAGGGGCAGAGACAGATGGCCAGAGGATCCAAAGCAGGCTCCCAGCTGATGGCAGCTAGCCCAATGTGGGGCTGGAACTCAGGAACTAGGAGATCATGACCTCAGCCTAGTCAGACACTCAACCAACTGAGCCACCCAAGGTGTCCCTATAATATAAGGTATTCTTTAATAAGTTCTAGATTTTAGCACAGAATGGATACTATCAGCAATATAATAAACATGAAAGATCTTTATATAATGTTAAGTGAAAAAAAATGATGAAAATTGGATTTATTTTATAATTAATATGAATAAAAACCCACATATACATATTCACGGACAAAAGGATTTGACATTAAAAAGAGATGAAAAGTTTACAATTTGTAATAAATGTATTGTTTTATTTCTCTCAATTTATTACCATAATTTTGAAAAATTAATTTATTCTGAAAAACAAATCTAGTAGGTATTTTGAAGACAATAAGAGACCAATATTTAATAACAGATCCCATGAAAATTAAAGTAAAGAAGTGAGAGCTGAGGGGTAATCTTCAGTAACTAAATTCTGCTAATCATTTAGTACTTATTGACTGTGAAGATAGGACAATTGTTGTTCAGCAGTAACATTCAGCATGGGAACCTAATTTGGTTTGGGCTTGTAATTTTTTTTCAGGTAAATGTAATGTATTAAAAAGGCAAATTCCCTAAAATTGTTCCATTTTCTGAATTTTTAGTTTAAAATGCATCATTTTATTTAATCAAAACAAATATAAATATAAACCAGTTTAAATTCCTAACATGGATCATAAGGCACTATAAAATTCAGTTCCCTGCAAATCTGTGGTCTCTTCACCGTTCACTTTTCCCACTGAGATCCAGCCATACCTCTTTGTTCACTTTGCTTTTCTTTGAATCCTGCAAGTTTCTTCCTGCTTTTGTGTGTGTGTGTGTGTGTGTGTGTGTGTGTGTGTGTATGTGTGTGTGTGTGTGTGTGTGTGTGTGTGTATCTGCTGGTAGTTAAGAAATGTGTAACAATTCCCAAGTTGGTTTGGCTACAACAGGACAGCAAGAGGGATCTTGTGCTGATAGAAATGTTCTGTATCATGACTATATCAATGCCAATATCCTGGAAAACTACAGTTTTGCAAGGTATTTCTATTGAGTAAAACCAAGTACAGAGCACATATCTCTCAACATTATTTCCCAAAACTGCTTCTAAACCTAAAATTATCTCAAAATAAAAAGTTTACTTAAAAATAAGTGAATAAAAGTAACTGGGAAAAACAACTATTTGGATCAAGTTTTAATAATGTAAATGATAGTCATTAGGTAATATAATAATTTTCTTCAATACAAACTTAGGAAGCATCTATAGGAAATGCCCTTATGCTAGTTGATAATATGGATTCACAATATTTACAGAATGCTCTACTTGCAATGATAATTTCTTTTCAAGGTACTGTGAGATAAAATGCCATTTTATGTAATAATAATACCACTATCAAAGTAACATGTAAAGCTTTTTATCAGAAATATACATTTTGTATATATAAGGATGAATTTAATGTTTACCAAGTAATTCCATTGGATAATAGTTCTTACTTTTTGGTAGAGCAAATGTAGAATGATGAGATCAATGTCAAAAGAGACATACAAACTATTTCAAAACCAACCTAAACTAAGAATTCTACAAAGTAGTTATCATGTTAAATTATGAAACTAAGAACTGAAGAGCAAAGAAACTCTTAATTTTCCTAAAAGCATGAAATAGTTGTTAATATGGAGTAATTTACCTTATTATCTAACATTGGCAAGTGCTCTGATATAAAGGCAGTAAAAACTTTAACAACGACTACTTGCACTATTCTCAGTAATACCACTTACAAAGCACTTACACTATACCATCGGTTAGAAGGAAGGCTATAAAATATGTCTTGTGTTCAGCCTGTTTTCTGATTCTAGGATGGAAAATATTCTACATTCACTTATATATAGAATCGCATTTTTAAGCTAAGAAATAATGAGGAAGCCATCTCAAAGTAAATGTATTCCAAATAATACACTTCATTTCCATATTTACATTAAATATCACTACATTAGAAACAAGGGATTAATTCAATATTAACTGGAGTTAAGGTGTTACCCAATGGTTCAAAACTGCTAGAGAGTCACTGAAAATAGATCTCTAAGTCAGAACAGCTACACGACCAAAATCGCTTTAGTGGATCTTCATTTTCTCCCAGCCATCTCTGTTCCTAGATAGGTTCGGAAAACAGTATGGATGTTGGGACAATTCTGCAATTCTATGTTCAAACTGCTGGACAGATCATATGTTCAACATTATATTCTTTCTTCAGTGTTTGGAACTTTCTATCTCTTGTCTATATACTTCAGAGACAACCTCTTCTGAAAAAATTAAAAAATAATAAAAAAACCAGAAAAACTAGAGTTAAACATGATTTTCTTCAGAACCTGAAAAGCATTGATCCTTTAACTTCTGGCTCCAAATCCACACTAATTTCATCTTTTAAGGGCCACTACAATGATTTGTGCTGATGTGCCTAAAGTTAGGTACTATTTTTGCAAATATAACCAAACTTAAAAACACAAATATTCTATGTGACTATAGTTTGTCCTCACAGACTCTCACAAAGATTCTCATGAGTCAGTATTTCTTGATTACTCTCTTCTAGGGCATTAAATTAAAATCAACAACAACAACAACAACAACAACAACCTGCTTGAGTGCCCCGCTCCCCAATCCTCCATCAGGGTCTCACAGGCCACATTTGGAGGATTGTTGTCATAGAGAAACCAAGCATTGGCCAGTTCATAAACACATGCTAAGTACAAGAATCTGTCTTGTACTGAAAAAGTCCAAAAAGCATATTTCATTTAAATAACAGGTAATTAAAAGCTGTCATCCTATTAAATTTATTACAATCATAATCTTCAAGATCCACCTATGTTCAAATTATAGAATTTGACAGGTAATAGAAATCATTATGCAACTAAAACTCTTCTCAAATTTTGATTATGGTACTAATCTTTGATAGTCCTCAGGGTCATGAGATTGCTTTCATTCCTTTTTTTTATCTTCAAATCTAAGAGTTCCTTGTATATTTTGAGTATAGTAATTTACCACATATATAACTTGGAAACATTTTCAACCATTCTGTGCTCTGTCTTGTTATTCTTTCTTTTAATTTTTTTTAGTTTTAAAACTTTTCTTAAGTTTATTTTTGGGGGGAGAGAAAGAGAGAGAGAGAAAGAGAGAGAGAGAGAGAGAGAGGGAGAGAGAGAGAGAAAGAACGAAAGAACAAAAGAACGAAAGAAAGAAAGAAAGAAAATTCAAGCAAGGGAAGGGCAAAGAGAAGGAGAGAGAGAATCCTAAGCAGACTCCATGCCAGCAGCACCAAGCCCAATATGGGGCTCTGTCTCACCAACCATAAGCTCCTGACCAGAGCCAAAACCAAGAGTCGAACACTTAACTGAGCCATCCAGGCACCCCTGTCTTATCATTCTTTTAACAATACATTTCATAGATCATAAGTTTTAATTTTAAAAATTCCTACTAATTTTTTTTTCTTTTTTACCTTTAAGGATCATTCCTTTGTTTTTGTTTTTTTGTTTTTTTTTTTTTGTTTTTTTAAGAAAACTCATTAACAAACCCAAGGCAATATATATTTACTTTTGTTTTCCTCTAGAAATATTATATATTTGCATTTGTGTTTAGGGATATCATCCACTTTTATTTCATTTCTGTGTTAAATATATATTTTGCTTAGGTTTATCCTTTTTCATAAGGACAACCTATTGCTCCATCACCGTTTACTGGGGAGAAAAAATTATCTTTCCTCCACTAAATTGCCTCTGTGTCTTTGTCAAATATCAGTTAGATTTATTTTTGTGGGTCTATTTCTGCACTCTAGTCTGTTATCTTGACCTATGTGTCTATTCTTTCATAGTATTGCAGTCTTGACTGTGGTAGCTGTAGAGTTGTCTTGGTTTGGAGTACATTTAGTCCTCTGACTTTATTCTTCTTTGAATATTCTAGGTCTTTTGCCATTACATGTACATTTCATAAGGAGTTGACTGATATTTACAACATACCCTTCAAATATTTTGATAAGATTTACATTGAATCTAAACAAGTGGAGAAATAATTCTCCATTTAATTAGCTCCTCTAATTTCCTTCATTGGTTTTTTATAGTTTTCTACTTACAGACCATGCACATATTTTGTTACTTATACCTAATACTTTTTTGGTGCTATTAATAAAGGGTATTGAATTTTAATTTCAAATTTCAATTACTCAATGCTGATATATAGGAAAAGGATTGACTTTTTGGGTATACAAAAATAAAACCTGTATCCTGTGGCCTTGCTACACTACTTGCTTATTAGTTCCAGACATTTTTTCAAGATATTTTGGAGTTTTCTAAATAGATAATCAGGTTAGAAATAAACGAATAAAATATAGCATACACACAGACACATACACTTTTTTGGGTCTTATTGAACTAGTTAAGATTTCCAGTATGATGAATAGGAGTCATTGGAGAGGATATCCTTGCCTTTTCTTGATTATCTGGGGAAAAGCCTCCAGATATTCTCAGCATTAAGGATGATATTAGCTGTAAGTATAGCTGGGTCTTCTATGTTGCTTTTATTTGGTTAAGGAATTTCTCTCTTCCTATTCTTTACCTTTTATTGTGAATTTGTTCTAATTATGTTGAACTGATTTTCTCAGACTACTTTGTTACAGTATTATACTTTCACATTCTTTAGTCTGTTTGTAGCATGAAATATAGTGATTGATTTATATATTTAAAACCAGCCTTGCTTTCCTGGAATGAATCACCCATCATAATATAGTTTTTCTATTGTTGAATGCAATTTGTTTTTATTCTTCAAAGGATGCTTACAACTTTGTTCATGAGAAACAGTGGTTTGCAGTTTCCTTTTTCTGTATTTATTTTGTTTGGTATTAGGATAACATTAACCTCACAAAATGAGTTAGCAAGTATTAACTCTGCTCCTATTTTCTGGATGAAATTACGGAGAACTAGCATCCAATCATCCTTAAAAGTCTCATAGATTTCACCAAAACACCATCTGAGTCTACCGCTTTATTTTGGGGCAGGTTATTAATTATTGATTGAATTTATTTAACAGATATACATGCATTCAGATTATGTCTCTCCTTATAAGATTTTTGGTAGCTTGTGACTTTCAAGGAATTAGTCCACTTCATCTAAATTACAAAATTTCTGAACACAGAGCTATTTGTAATACTCCATTACTGTTCATATGATATTTAGTAATTTGTATCTTTTTTTTTCTTGGTTTCCATGGCTAGCAGTTTATCAGCTTTTTTTGATCTTTTGAAAGAACTAGTTTTTTATGTCTTTTTTTTCTCTATTATTTTTCTGTTTTCAAATTTAGATTTCTGCTCTAATTGTTATTTTCTTTCTTCTGCTTGCTTTAGGCCTAATTTGTTCTTCTTTTCTAGTACCCTGGTTATTGATTTAAGAGGTTTCTTTTTTTCTAATATATGTAGACAAATAGATGAAGACTACAAGGGATAAAAACTACTTTTTTGTTGTTGTTGTTTTGTTTTGTTTTTTGCCTATTCCAGTATTAAAACAAACAAAAAAGCTAGGTAAGTCTTAAGAAATGAGTTTTTCTACCATTACTGATATGAAGCTGAACTGTTAGGATTAAAATAAAGTAATCATATCTATATTAAAAATATATATATTATAAATAATGTTTGGAACACACCTCATATAAATTTTTTAATGTTTATTTATTTATTTTGAGAGAGACAGAGTGTGTGCAAGTAGGGAAGTAGCAGAGAGAGAGAGGGAGAACCCCAAGCAGGCTCTGGGCTGTCACAGCAGAGCCAGACACGGGGCTTGATCCCACAAACCGTGAGATCATGACCTGAACCAAAATCAAGAGTTGGACACAAATGACTGAGACACCCAGGCTCCCCCGTACCTCATATGATTTTTATTCTTTTAAATTCCTTAAGGTATGTTTAATACTCATGAGGTGTTCTATCGTTGTGAATATTTTTGTGAACTTAAAAATAAGTGTATTCTGATGTTGTTAGAGTACTCTACAAATGTCAATTATAGTAAGTTGATTTATACTGCTGTTCATGTCTACTATATAATTACAAATTTTCTGCCTGTTTGTTATATCAATTACTGACAAGGGTATTGAAGTTCTCGATTACCACAGGGAATTCTATATTTCTTTATTATCAGTTTTTACTTCATATATTTTAAAGCATTCTTTTTAGAGGCATTTATGTTTCAGATTATTATGTATTCTTGGAGACTTCATCCATTTATCATTATGTAATGCTCCTATTTCTCTCAGATTAATTTTATTGGAACTCAGTTTTGTCTGAAATTAATACAGCTATTCCAGTTTTCTTTAATTTTAGCATGTTTTTTTATTCACTCCTCTATTATTAATCTGAGCATTTAATTTAAAGTGAGTTTTTAAAGGACAACAAAGAGTTATGTTTTAATGCACTGTCTTTTAACTTGGATCATTATATAACCATATTTAAAGTGATGATTGAGAACTCCACTTTTACCTCTGGCATATAAAGAGTTTGAATATTGTTACTCCTTCTCTTAACATATTTTTTTTTAAAAGGCTGAGCAAACATATCAATTACATTTGCTGCACCCATTAGGGAAGTCAGGTTAGGGAGCAAAATGCCACCCTAATATTTGGAGAGAAATAAACCCTGAGAGTCCCAGCAGAATTCTGTATACATAACATAGATACCTCCAGCCAGGAACTGGCAGGATCATTTAAATGGTTAAGTTTTGAAGAGTTAATACAAGCAGAGTGTGAACTAATATGAGAATGAGAAAGTGCAGCCTTAGGGAGCTCACCGTAGCCTTGAGGGTGTTACCAGGAGCAATCACAGGAAAGATACCATCATAGCTCTGGCAGGGGAAAAGGAAAACTTACCACTGTGAAATATACTCATAGTGTCCTCCCTCAGAAAGACCTACTGTCCAGTGGAAAAGACTTTAACGCTGAGTGAGCTGACATAGGGGAAAGACATTTCCCTGACGGTAGTCCCCTTTAACCTCTTGTCTTACAGCACGGGGTAGAGGTGGCTAGGAAACACTGTGCAGGCCACACCCCATGGAACAGACCCACTAAGTGATGGATTTAATCACAGGATTATAGAATACTTCTCCTTGCCTATACCTTACCACCAGCCAGGAGGGCTCTAGTGTAACAACAGTGGACTTCAGTAAAAAAAGCTCAAGAAAGATCCTTGGGGCACCTGGGTAGTTCAGGTGATTGAGTGTCTGACCCTTGATTTAGGCTCAGGTCTTTTTTTTTTTTCAGTTTTTTTTTTAACCTTTATTTATTTTTGAGACAGAGGGAGACAGAGCATGAACAGGGGAGGGTCAGAGAGAGGGAGACACAAAATCTGAAATAGGCTCCAGGCTCTGAGGTGTCAGCACAGAGCCCGACGCGGGGCTCGAACTCACGGACCGTGAGATCATGACCTGAGCCGAAGTCGGATGCTTAACCGACTGAGCCACCCAGGCGCCCCTAGGCTCAGGTCTTGACCCCAAGATTGTGACATCAAACTTTGGGTTCAGCTCTGCACAGATCCTGCTTGAGATATTCTCTCTTTCTCTCCCTCCCTCCCTCCCTCCTTCCCTCCCTCTCTCTCCCCCTGCCACCTCTCCACCTTCCTCTAAAATTAAAAGAAAAAAAGAAAGATCTTCTCGTAAAAGAAATGTTTAGTAAAGCTCAAAGGCCACAGGAGAGAAAAATAAAAGGAATATTAAGAGGTCTGAAACCCTGGCACTTATTGCTACAGAAATGTTACATAGCACAAAGCCTACCCAGAGTAACATAAATCTTCACACTAAAGACTTAGTGTGAAGCTTTCAACAACAACAACAAAAATACAAGGTTTGCTAAAAACCAAGAAAAAGCATAGTTTGAAGAGATAAAGGAAGCATCAGAACCAGATTCATATATGACACTGATTTTGGAATTATCAAATAATTTAAAATAACTATGGTTAATATGATAAGGGAACTCATTAAAAAATAAGATATAAGAATAATTTAGTAATGTAAGCAAGAAGATTAAGAAAAACTAAAAAAGAAACGCTAGAAATAAAAAGTACCGTAATACAAATGATGAATGACTTTAATGGGCTCCTCAAAAACAAAGTTAAGAAAATAATCATGAGCTGAAAGATATATCAATAGATACTTTACAAATTGGAATATAAAGAGAAAAACATTTTTTTTCTAAAACCTCAGAATGGGCCATTTAAGAACTGTATGACATTTCAAAAGGTGACATTTGTAACTGGAGTAACAGAAGAAAGAATAAAGCAAAATAAATATTTAAAGCAATGCTAGCTGATACCTTTCCAAATTAATAACAGACACCAAACCACAACCAGAAGCTCAGAGAATGTCAAATAGGACAAATACCTCCCCCCCACACAAAAAAAAACACCTGCACAAAGGCATGTCATAATATGACTGCCTACAAAAGAAAGAAAATCTTGAAAAACAATGTGAAGAGAGCTTACCCATAGAAAAGCAAAGATAAAAATTAGAATGGATTTCTAATCAGAAAACAGTGGAACAAAAAGAGAGTATAGTGAATTATTTAAAGGGTTGAAAGAAAACACACATAAATATATAACACACAACCTAGAATTTTATATCCAGTGGCATTTTCCTTCCAAAGTGAATGAGAAACAAAAATTTTCTCAGACCCAAAGGAAAAAAAAAAAAAAAAAACTAAGGTAATTCATCACTAGAAGACCTGCCTTGCAAGCAATGCTTAAAGATGTTTCTCAGAGAAAAGGAAAACAAATTCAAAAATGTGGATTTACATAAAGAAAGAGAGTCCACTGAAGAAGGAACAACCTAAGGTAAAATAAAAAACTTTATTTATATTCTTTTTGATTGATCTAAAGGGATTATGAATATAGTTGAAATAATAATATCTACCATCTTGGTCACTATTCAATATTCATTGCATTTGCAAACATATGATGTGACTATAGGGAAAAATCCATAAAAGTTTAGAGGCCATATGAAGACTGGGCACCAAGGAGTTTCTTACTCTCACTCTAGCCCACACTCGGTGTCCATCAATCCATTACTACCACCCATGTTCCTACTACTCTGTAGCTCCAAAAGACTTTGCTCTGGGTAGCAGACCTTAGTTGCTTTCTTTTTCTCTATGTGCCTGTCCCTCCAGAGACAGCCCTACGGCCTCAGTTTTCTATAATGTCCAGGACAAGTAACTGATTTTGAGTTTTTCTAATTTTTTCTTGTTACGCTGAGAGTAGTGGTGACTTCCAAGCTCCCTATATGCTAGAGTTGAGGACAAAAGTAAATATTTGGATTTTTAAGGACTGTTTCTATTATTAAATATTTATTTAAACAAGATAAAATACAAAATAAAGCAAGACATTTGTCCACATACTCATAGTATGTCTTAATATTATCAGCATAAATCCAGGCCTTTGTGTGTGTGTGCGTGTGTGTGTGTGCATATACAAAAAAACCTGAGTAATTACTCAGGGTAATTATTAGTCAGTTTTTTTCTGTTCTTTAATAAATCATTCAGCTGTACAATATTTATGAGCTTTTCTATATGTGCCTTATATTTTTAGTAAAATTTTAAGAAACCACAAAAGCCACATACAGTTAACCATGCATGTGACATCAATTTTAGCTGCATTAAATAATTTTAATCATTTACTCTTCTGTGGAAAAAATAATCCAAGTTTGGCTGACAACTTCTGGAATGACTTCCGAGTTTCACTGTGCATCTGCTTCCCAGTGAAAACAACCACAACTGGTAAAAATGATAAAAGCAAACAAACAAAGCACTTAAAGTCTCTAGAAACCATCCTAAGGGAATCTAATAGAGGGGAAAAAAAAATTGCAGAAAACCTTTTAAATTTCATTAGAGCAGTGGTAGTCCACGGTACCTGAGCCATGATTAGCTTGGAGCCACCCTCCAAACACACCAGCTCATCAAGGCAGAAGCTCCAGACCAGGTGAGTGTGACCACGAAGGTTGTGCTCCTTTTCCCCATGCTCCAAGTCAAGGTCTGCAGCAACACCTCAGAGGGGCAGGCCACCAGCATTTATCATCTACCCCGGCTCCCTGTTGCAGAAGCTCTATTCAGGAATACACAGCTAAGATGTCTTAGGACCCTCTTCTTCTACCCAGCCCACAGTCACAGAGTAGTAGTTCTACCTCAGACATGCCATGTTACAGGGGGCCATGAAGCTGTTCCTGAGGAAACTGACTTTAGCTAGAACTGAGTCTATGAAGTTCACTCTGAGTTAAGCCAGAGTTAAGAGAACTGTAAAACAATGAAAGTTTGGTGGTAAGCAATTAGCAACCAGAGAAATGCAAATCAAAATCATAGTGAAAAAAAAACCAAAAAAACAAAATAACCATAATGAGATACCACCTCACACGCTAGAATAAAAGTCAGATAACAACTATTGTTGAGAATAGGGAGAGCTCAAAATTCTCATATACTGCTAGTAGAAATGTTAAGATTGTACAACTGCTTTGGAAAAATCTCCCAAAGTTTAAACACAATGTTATCTTATGCCCCAGGAATTCCACTTCTAGGTATAGGCCTAAGAGAATTAAAAACAAAAATCCACACAAAATATGTACATAGATGTTCAGAGTAACATCATTCATAAGAGCCAAAAAAAATAGAAACAGCCTGAATATTCACCAATTGAAGAATGGAAAATAAATTTGGTAAATATATATATTTATTAAAAACATATATATATATATATATATATATATATATTCATAAAATGGAGTATTATTTAGCCATAAAAAATGAAGAACTGATTACAAGTTACAATCTGATGAACTCTGAAAATATTGTGGTAATAAGTAAAAGAAGTTAGTCACAAAAGATAAATGAGTTTCTATATGTGTGTGTGTGTGTGTGTATACATATGTACTGTGTGTATATACATATACATACACACTATGTATGTATACATATATATGTGTACATATATATACATACATACATATACATACACACTACGTGTGTATATCTATAAACTGAGTGTGTATACACATATGTATATATATGTATATTTATATAATGCCCAGAATAAGCAAATCTAAACAGGCAGAAAGCAGATTAATCTTTTCCTAGGGCTGTGGGGTTGGGGAGAGATGGTGGGTGAGTGAATCCTAATGGCTATGTTTTTTTTTGAGAGGGCATGATAAGATATTGTGGTAATAATGTTGGGCAACTGTGAATAAACTAAAAATATGATACACTGCATACCTTAAATGAGTGAATTATATAGTAGATAATTATACTTCAATAAAGCTGTTATAAAAAATCCTAGGCATTTAATTACACTAAAATTATTTTTAAATAATATTTCTACATCATAATTTCTATCAACTCATTTCTCCTACAATGTACTAGTAACTTTATATTCAATATCTTAAAAGCACATAATAACCAGGTAAAATATACATTCTTTTAACAAATTTTTTGCAGAGGAAGAATCCCAGAGAATTCAACTTTCTCAAAGTCACTTGGCTCTTATGGTGGAAGGTCTGGGATATGAATTGAGAATTATCTATGCTAACCAGTCTTGCTGTAGTACACTAAGCTAACTCCTGTGATTTATTTTAAGGGGCATGTTTAAACTAATGCATAATCCTGCTTAATAAAACATTACATTTTTGTTCATTCTTTTAGCCATTTGCTCAATAAATATTTACTGAATTCCTCCTATCACCCAAGCCTGACCTAGGCACTGGGGCATTAATTAAAAAAAAATGTGTTTCATTTTCCAATTCAGCACAGTTCTGTTCTATCAAGAAAAGTAAATAGTTTATCCAATTTGCAGGCTCATTAGTCCCTTTGGTGAATGCAACTTAGATTTATCATGGCACAATAAAGAATAGTGAAACTTTTTTTTTAAGTAAATTTCATATCAAATATAAATCCACGGCAGGTTTCTGTAACAATTACTTTTTTAAGTTGCAAAATGAGAATCTTTCTGTTCTTTCATTTTTTAACCTAAATTAAATTCAAATTGGCATTTTTGAGGAGGATTAGGTCTAAAGACAATAACAGATGGAGATAACAGAAGATTAGATTTATATGTTGGTATTTTCAATCTTATATCTGAGTGAATCCAACCCCACTGAAGTTTCTGTGTCAGATGAGAAATGGATTTTATCCCAAATACTCAAGCATGCACTCACGGGGACAGGAGTCTCTCAGTTTGTTTGGATACCTAAGTTTCACTCCCTGAAGGAAGAACTTTTCTGAAGTTCAAATCCATAGGACTTGTCCATAGGACTCAAATAAAAGTGAAAACATAGATCCCTGGTTAGAATGTGTATGAAATTGCAGCATTACAATATAACACAAGTTGCCTAAGGCAATTACATGTATCTGAACAAATTTTTCAAAGAAAAAGCACAGCACACAGGGTAGGGTAGGATAGCACTCAAATTAGAGACATTTAACTGCTAACTATGCAAAACAGAACTAGGATATTTTTGAGGGTAAATTGACAGAAAAAAATTATGGTAACCAATTTTACTGACAAACATATCTTGTCAATTGGAGTGTTATTTGGTACTGGAGTTGTGGAGTATAACTGGACAGTTCCTCTCTAAATTAAGAATTTAAAAATTATTTGAATAATATGCTTCTAGGAATATATTCTCCATAACATTATGTCTTGAATACATCAGTTTCTCTTTACCTTGGCTACCACCCCAACATCCAAATCACCATTATTTTAAATCAACCTTGTGCAAAATCTAACTTTCTGGCTTCCTTGTTTTATTGTTTTTAATGTTTAGTTTTGAGAGAGAGAGGCTGAGGGTGAGTAGGGGAGGGGCAGAGAGCGAGGGACACACAGATCTGAAGCAGGCTCCAGGTTCTGAACTACCAGCACAGAGTCCAACATGGGGCTCAAACTCACGAACCAGAGATCATGACCTGAGTTGAGGTCAGATGCTTAAACAACTGAGCCACCCAGGTGCTCAGCCAGGTGCCCCTGGCTTCTTGTTTCTAAACATGCTCTTCAATTTTTTACAACATTGTCAGAATGACTGATAAAATATGTAGAATAAGTCATGTGATTTCATACTTATAAATTTTCAAATGTCTATTTCTATTAGAATGAATACAAACTCTTTATTATTCCCTACAAGGCAGTATGTGAAGTAACCATAAGTTTATTCTCTCATGATCTAGAGTTCTAATCATACTAACTTCCTTACTTTTCTTTAAAATCACTAAACTTTGGGGCACCTGGGTCATGATCAGGTGAAATCAGGTCATGATCTCACAGTCTGTGAGTTTGAGCCCCGTGTCAGACTCTGTGCTGACAGCTCAGAGCCTGGAGCCTGCTTCAGATTCTGTGTCTCCCTCCCTCTCTGACCCTCCCCTGCTCATGCTCCATCTCTCTCTGTCTCAAAAATAAATAAATACATTAAAAAATTTGAAATCACTAAACTTTATTCTATATATTGGCTTAGCACTTGGTTCCTACTAGAGTAATTATCTTCCACCATTTAGCATGGCTGGATTATTCTCCATTATATTGATATTTTCAAAGATCTGGATTTTTATTGATCTTTATTGATTTTCTCTTTTCAGATTTTCATCTGCTCTAATTTTCATTTCATTATACTGTTTTATGTGTTCTTCTTTTTCTAGCTTCCTATGATTAAATCTTGGCTTATGATTATAGATCTTTCTTCTTTTCTAATACATTCAATGCTTAAATTTCCATGTAAGTACTGCGTTTGCTGTATCCCACAATTTTTATGTTATATTTTCATTTTTACTTAGTTCACAATATTTTAAAATATTCCTTAGGATTTCTTTGACCCTGGGTTATTTAGAACTGTGCTGTTTAGTCTTCAAATATTGAGTTATTCCAGCTATCTTTCCATCATTGATTTCTAGTTTCATTCCATTACAATCAGAGAAGATATTTTATACAGTTTCTATTCTTTTAAATTTGTTAAATATGTTTCATGTCACAGTATGTGGTCTATCTTGGTTAATGTTCCAAGTAAGTTTAAGAAGAATGTGTATTCTGCTGTTGTTGGATGACGTAGTGTATAGATGTTATCTTGATCTATTCAGGCTACTATGACAGAATACCATTGACTGAGTGGCTTATAAACAACAGAATTTTATTTCTCACAATTCTGGAGACTACAAGTTTGAGATCAGGGAGCAAGTATAGTGGAATTCCGGTGAAGACTCTCTTCCTGGTTCACAGACAGCTATCCTATCACTGTGTTTTCACATGGCAGAAGAAGAGAAAGAGAACTCTCTGGTGTCTCCTTTATAAGGGTACTAATCTCATTCTTAAAGACTCTACCCTCATGACTTAATCATTTGCCAAATATCCCACCTCTTAATACCATCATATCGGGGGGTTAGTATTTCAACATATGAATTTGGGGGCAAATTCAGCCTATAGGAGATGCTAATTAAATGCAATTGACTGATTATGCTGTTCAGCTCAACTATATTCATATTGCCAGAAGCATTGAGGAATTATTCCCCAAATTCTCTGTGAGACCCTGATAGGACTCCTGGTGGTAAGACTCACAAAAACATGGAGCATGTATGTCAATATGCATGTACGTGTGCACACTGTGGATGGTAGATACATAAAGCATAATGAAGGCTAGGGATGGGTGCTTTCAATTTTTTTTATACTTCTATATTGTTTGCTTTTTCAAAAAAAAACTCTATACTTATAATTACAAACACCTTTAAAGAAATGAGGAGGAAAGGGTACTTATTTATACTGACTAAAGCCTCAACCAGGAACTTCACTTTTGTTAAATGCACTCTTACTTGAGAAGAGATACTGTGTCAATCTGATTTAACTCTGTACCTCTAGCGCCAGACATAGAGGGTGCACAATATACACCTGATAAATACTTTTAGAATACATGAAAACCTTCAAGAGGGACCTTCAGGGATTTTAATTAGAAACCATCAATACAAAATCGCCATTGGAGGCCACCACTGAGAGCATAAAATGGTGCATTTTCTATTGTGGATCCATTATTGTTCAGTAGCCTCCAGCTATCTCTTCACCACTAACATGAACTGTCCATGTTATTGAGGGAAGAATAAAAATTATCAAAATTTCCAGTAAACTTCATTGAAGGAAACTTTACTAAATTAGATACCCAGAAAGATGGAATGACAACATAAATGATATATAAAAATCATGAAGCACACGTCATCTTTCAGTTTATCAGCAGAGAATTCGACCCTGTCTGAAAAACATGATTACAATACAGTATATTAAATTATTTTCTTCTGAAAATTTTTTTCTCTCTCTCTCTCTTCCTTCCTCCTTGTCACAGTTCTCTGACAAATCCAAAATCAGTTTTTCACCATGACTGACTTTCTACTAACTCTTCTGACTGCTTTATTCAGGTAAAATTCATGATAAAGGAAAATTATCCATATAAGTAAAAAAAAAAAAAAGTACTTGCCAGATTGTAAGAAGTTTTATATACAACAGAATAAAACACAATTTAATTAGAAACAAAAAGTCTGTTTCCTAGGACTGCAGTCAAGTAAAGTTTTGAATTTAGGGGCCAGATGGTTGTCTAAAATAGAACATATTTTAGATTCTTTGGTAGCAGCGAAGTAGACTTAAATCAACTGGATGAGAGGTTCACTTTAATCAGGTCAACCAACAGTTGTTATATCAAAGCTGACTGAATTTCTGAAATTCCGTGAAATAAAACAAGTAATTCCCACACATTCCAACCTTCCACTGAGATAATGCATCAACTTATTTCTCATTTCTCTGAAGAGCTGCTTATGTTATAGGAATTTACTCAATGATTTACAAACATAAAAGTCTAAATATAAAAAAGTAAACCAATGTAACCTGAGAGGACTGACAGATCAAATGTATTGAAATCCATGATGAAAACTTACATGTTATCAGAATTTTTACTATGATTTATTTAATGATTTGGAGTGTGATTTCTAAACAATATTAAAGAAATTTAAATGGATAAAGACAGTACTTACAGTTTAAGCTTCAAAGTCATTCTAAAAACGTATTAAAATTCTTAAACTATTTTGGGGTGCCCGGGGGGCTCAGTCAGTGAAGCATTCAATTCTTGATTTTGGCTTACGTTATGATCTCATTGTTCATGGGATTGAGCCCCATGTCGGGTTCCACATTGACAGCATGGAGCCTGCTTTGGATACTCTCTCTCCCTTTCTCTCTGCCCCTCACCTATTTGTGTGTCCTCTCTCTCTTTCCAAGTAAATAAGCATTAAATAATAAAATTCTTAAACTATTTCTCATTAAAACCTTTGAAATTTAGGTATTAGCACTTGCTTTGATTCCCCTGATCTTGAGTTTATCCATATGACACTGGCAATGTAACTAAATTGTTTGAAAGTTCCCTTCATTTTAGTATTTTCTCATTTAATACCAAATATCATACCACAAGGAAAGTCAACATTGCTCATTTGATCATTCATTTAGCAGATAAGTGTTGAGCAGCTATATGTAAAAGAAACTCTTTGAGAGGTAAGGTTGCAGTGAGAAAACATATGTAGTCCTGGTATTTATGTTTGATTGTGGGTGAAAGGCAGACAGTAAACAAAGAAATATGTGAGTTGTAATAAGTGTTAAAAAGAAAAATAATGTAAAAGACTAGAGATCTTTGGAGAACTGATATTTTATATTAAGGAAAAAAGTATGTGGAAGAGTCAAGAGTCAAAGAAAACTGAAAGGGGAGGATATAATTTTTTAATGAGGTTGTCTTAGAGGGGTCATGAAAGAATTAACTGCGAATGTGATTGGTAATAGTTTTAATTTCCTTAAATTACACAATTTAGTTTTAAAAATTTAAAGAATATCACTTTTTTTAAGTTTATTTTTCTATTTGAGAGAGAGAGAGAGAGAGAGAGAGAGAGAGAAGGTATAAGCAGGATAGGGACAGAGAGAGAGGAAGAGAGAGAATCCTAAGCAGGCTCCACGCTGTCAGCACAGAGCCTAATGCAGGGCTCAATCCATGAACCATAAAATCATGACCTGAGCAGAAATCAAGAGTCAGATGCTTAACTGACTGAGTCACCCAGGCGCCCTGAAGAACATCATTTTAGACATTTATGTGATGTAGATACTTGAGAGAGTTTTTAAAATGCAAGAGAAACAATAAAATAAATGGATGAACTTTTGAGCAGAGGGAGGATAATATCTGTTAAAATAGGATTCAAAATATAGAATGTGGATAAATATACAGGTGAATTACTCTATTTTTATTCAATTTTCTTCTCGTGAATTTACAGGACAGTTATCTGCTGGAACCAATAAAAGAGGTAATAAGATTAGGAGGGCGAGGTATATGAAGAAATCCTATCCTGGAAAATGTGGAAGATAATTGACCAGGAAAATCTGGAAATATTGAAATAAGGATAAATAATGTTTGAGTTGGGAAACCTGAATTCAGAGCATCATCATCAATCAATCCTTTTATCAATGACTTCCTCTTCCCCTTCCCTCAGTTTTTCAGGTCTTCTCTCCCACAAGAAAAATTACACTCACAAGAAAAATTCCACCCATGTAGAAAATGAGTAAAAGATTTCAGTGATATACTTTAGAAATTTTAGTTAAGTAATATATATTTTATTTTACTACATACTACATGTAAAACATAAAATATACCAATTATATAGCTTATACACGTGTTTCAAAAGCTTTACTATAAGGAAGCTACTTCACATGTTGTTTTTTTAATATATGTAGTATAGAAAAAAAATTGTTGCTTAAAGTATATTTAGCTAACAGAGAGGCTGAAAAAGTATTTCCGAAATAAGGCAATTACATTCAGTCTATCAATATAGATTAGGAGCATAATATTGACCAACAAGGACTCACTCTCCATATTTTGCAACATATAATCACACTACTATACTTTCTTTCTGGTAATACAGTTGTTATTTTATTATTTTATTTTCCTTTTCCTTCAATATTATATATTTTTTTACTACTTTAGACATTTTTCTGTTGGTTATGAGAAGCAAGTGGCATTTGTATATTTTCCTATGGAAAAGATAAAAGATAAGAACACGCTTGTTTATTTTTAGTATGTTATTACTTTTTACTTAGATTTATGTAAGCTTATGAAAACATTGGCCCCTGAAATTCAGAATCCTCACAGGTCAATATGTATAACTTGATACAAAGATATTTGGGAGTCTGGTGGTTCAAAATGACCTAAAAATAAAGAATTATATGTATTTGTGTCCTAGTTATCACTCTGTCCTTAAGTCTCACATGCGTTTTGAAAGGACTATCCATTTTTTTTGGTATATATTTTTATTATCTGTAAAATCAAACTATAAATATGTTTAAATGTAAAGGCAGTATGGGAGTATCATATAATATTTAGCAATTCAAGACAAATAAAAATAAATTAATTATAAACATCAGATTATGTATTTATACATATACATTTTGTGTATGTGTATATATACACATATATATATTTAAGTGATAGGATTTTTCAGTTATTTTTATTTTTCTTTTTTTAATTTTTTAATGTTTATTTATTTTTTGAGAGAGATAGAGTGAGAGCTGGGGAGGGGCAGAGGGAAAGGGAGACACACAATCTGAAGCAGGCTCTAGGCTCTGAGCTATCAGCACAGAGTCTGACATGGGGCTCAAACTCATGAACCATGAGATCATGACCTGAGCTGAAGTCAAACACTTAACCAACTGAGCCACCCAGGCGCTCCTCAGTTATTTTTAAATCTAAAATAGTGATATATATTTTTGTACCTCTCTCTTTTGTTTAATGAAGTTAAAAACAGCAACTAATTTCACAAACTTTTTATTTTTTTTAAGAAAAAATGCATAGAGCACCTGGGTGGCTCGGTCGGTTAAGCATCCGACTTCGGCTCAGGACATGATTTCACGGTCCATAAGTTCAAGCCCCGTGTCAGACTCTGTGCTGACAGCTCAGAGCCTGGAGCCTGTTTCAGATTCTGTGTCTCCCTCTCTCTCTGCCCCTCCCCTGTTCATGGTCTGTCTCTGTGTCAAAAATAAATAAACGTTAAAAAAAAATTTTAATAAAAAAAAAAAAAGGAAAAATGCAGAGACTTTCAATACCAACCCCCCCCCCCCTCCGTTTCATTTAGTAAGGGAAATTTTGGTTTTCCAGTCCTGAGAAATTTCTAGGGCTAGCAAGCCCTTTTTGCAGCTAGACTTTTACAGCCCCACTTGCAGCAAAGACCATGTTGAATTCAGTCTTGCTCAGTGGGATAGGAGGGAAAATTATGTGTACAATTTCTTAATCATATCCTTCAGGAGAAGCTGTTTTTCTCCTTCCTCTCTTCTCTATTCTAAGAACTGGTTATGGAAAAAGGCAGTGAATGCACCAGCACTGGCTGTGCAATTAGGGATGATGAAACAAGAAGGCAGAAGGAGTTGTGCACTTATATGGCTTGCAGTACCCCACAACCCACTTATCAGACTTTTGTGTGCTTGAGGAGATGAGTCTTATACCCTGTTTAAGGCACTATTATTTGCTCTCTACTAAAGCAACTAAACAAATAGCCTAGCTAATAAGGAATATGCATTTTTAAAATCTGCAAACATGAAATCCACAGTTCTATTTAAACTTTGTAATTATTATACTCCCATTACTGAAGAATAAATTTTGTTAAAAATAAATGTTATTTTATTAAATTGGATTATATAATAAAAAAATGTTTCCCTTTACATTAAATGTTGACGTTCAGATGCTTTGAGGCATTTTTTAAAGTACTTAAAGAAATATATAATTTTCTTCTTGGTAACATTAGCAGCAGAAATATAAAGTTTATTTCTAAAAACAGCTTTGTTAGTTCCTGCCTTCCAATTCGCACCCAGGCCATTCTCTCCTATCTCCCTCTTTAATGTGTCTGCATTTACCATCGTGTTTAACAACCCAGCATAAATAGTTAAGAATATCTGTCAAACCATCATTCTAATGCCTTTTATCATAGGTTCAGTGCTCACAGGGTCTCTCAATCTCTGGGTTCTCTCACCACTTTTTTCTACTTCCCATTTCAAGCAACCTATGGGTTACTATACTTACATGTAGGCAAACCTTACTATACTTACATGTAGGCAAACCTAAGTAGCTACCCTGGTCTCTTAGAAACAGGAGAGCACTGAAGCATTCTATGCGACCCTGAGGTTTATAGGTTGGGTTTTGTCCTCTGTGAATGGAAGTGATCTCTTTAAAATAAGATAATTGCTAACATCAGATTGTAAATTGCATTGTTAAGCCAATGAGACATCAGCAAACCAGAGCTTACAGATTATTTGCCAGTATTTAGATGGTCCCTTTTTGCCCAAGTAAAAGGCATGGAAATGCCATATATACTCTTGGACTTCTATGTTAAAAACAACAGATTTTAAAAGAACAACAAACTAGATGGACTTGCTGTATTATAATGTGTTTTATTGTGTTATATCATCCTGTCTGAGAAGAATTCCAGAAACAATCTTCTGGGTCAGGATTCTTAAAATTTGCCCTCAGTGTTCTGAGGAGGAAAGGTGCTAAGAACAGGTGGTAGAAAAATAACTGGTCTCCAGTCATGATTAGTTATATGAACTAACATTCATATTTATAGCTTCAAAATATGAAGAACATCTGCTTTATAAATATATTTTATATGAAGAAAATGGTTAATCCAGTTTGACTGAATAACAAACCATCCAAGGGTATTTCAAATATTTTGAAATTATAAATGAATGAACTTTCTTAGGATTTATTTTCTTTATAACTTGGGAATCAGTCCGGAGAGATAAAATTAATTAAATTTTCAGCCAACGTTTAGATTTGATTGTTCTCTTTGAGTTCCCCCAAAATAATATGTGTAACACCTTTATCACCGTACATAAAACTCCTTCTTACTGAACATAGGTGGGAAAAAGATTGAGGGAGAGGCAAACCATAAAACAGACTCTTATCTACAGAGAACAAACAGGGTTGCTGGAGAGGTGGTGGGTGGGGTGATGGGTTACCTGGGTGATAGGGATTAAAGAGGGCACTTGTGATGACCACTGGGTGTTGTATGTAACTGATGAATCACTAAATTCTGCTGAAATAAATTATTACACTATACGTTAACTGGAATTTAAATCAAAACTTGAAACAAAAACAAAAATAAAAAAAATAAAATAAAACAAACAAAAAACCCCCTCCATCTTATGATAGTATCCTCTGCTACCTGAGACCCTGCAGATAGCCAAAACCAAGCAGGACTCATGTTAGAAGCTGTAGTCCTTAAGAAACTGGTTGTTAGATATCAGTGTCAAATCATTGTTTATGGAGTAACTAAAGTCAATTACATATACATATATATATATATATATATATATACACACACATATATATAATTGTAAATAATATATAAATTGTAAATAATATATAAAATTATATATATATTTATATAATTTTTAGATTAATATTAGAAGTTTCTCCACATATGCATATGATAGAACTGAATTTGAGCTTTGCATACACTAGAGAAATAAATGTATCCTGGATATGGAAGATCCTACTGAGAACTTCTTGTAACATATAACCTATTGGCACAGAGAACATCGACTCCTCCGTGGGGAATATCTAAGGTGGCAGGGGCAGGGGATAGAGGGCTCTTAGATAAGGCAATCATTTTCTAGTACAACATGGTGAGGCAATAATTTTCCAGGATATTGTTTTCATTACCACTCAGTAAGTGAAGAAGCAAATCTGGAAATTCTAGGGAGCTAGTTAGGGTAAATGTTACTTAGTAATATAGGGGAGATTAAAATTGTTCAAATAAAGCAATTTGATATCAGTTTTTTGCTATAGGAAGTTGTCAGTTTTCCACTATAGGGAAAGGAGTATCAGACTCTGCTGTAGAGAATTTGCAGAAGCCTATGAAGCACCATGCATTACTCAACAACAGCATCAGCAGTTCAACTTAAATCTGGTCGTTTATAATAGACTTCATTACTTAGTAATTGTTTAGTACTTCAGAAATGTATCTAAAAATTTACCCTAAAAATCACAGCGAATTGTCTTTTTCCAAGCATTTTTTCACACTTCTTGAGTTTGAAAATGAGTAAGACTCTTACACAGTTTTTGTAAATTAAATCACCAGAATTATCATTACATAAAATACCTTTTGACAAACTCATTTTGTTTTTTTTAACATAGGGTTTTACTATAATAAAAACATGTCAGTATATTTGTACAACTAAATTTTAGATGATTTTAGACTCATATAAATGAACATTATGTATTATGTCACTGAACGCAGATAAGTAGAGGTCATCAAAAGGGTATGTAGCTGTAGTCAATAAACTACCTTAGAATAATTGACTTTAGTTCTAATATCCTTGTGTGACTAAACAGTTTGTATAACATCTAATAAAGACCAACACAAAATATTTCTTACACATCTGATGAATCATATCAATTTTTGTTACCCTGAACTTCTAAATGAACAATATATAGTGAAAAATGCAATCCCCGTTGGCCTATATATGCTACAGAATATTAAAAATCAACATTATATATACTTCAGCAAAGAGAGTAAGAATAGTGTAATAAAAAATATCACAATCTTTGAAACAGTGTTTGAGGCAATTTCTGAACTTCAAATTATTTAATCTCTCTCAACCTCATGTACCTCATTTGTAAAACAGAGATAACGCTGCTTTCGTCATAGGGTTCTTGCAAAAATTACCAAAAAAATATATATTTACTGCATTTCATTTCCTAGGCCCTTCATGAATGATAGAACTTTTCTCCTCCTTGGCATTTACTTCTAGTGAAATGAAGTGAACTTACATAAAGAAGCATCTAGGAATGAAGATTGGGGTCTTTTCTATTCATATTATTAACGAAAGAATCTACTGAGAATCGTGTAAGAAAGACAGTTCAATAGTTGTTTAATGCGATCTGCATGGCAATATTTCCTGCACCGGGGATACAGTAGGGAACAAGGGAGACAAAGTTCATTTTCTGATGGAGATTCTATTATATTAAAGGGGAGACAAAGAACAAAGAAACAAACAATGACAATTTCAGGTAAGTAAAACTGTAATAAAAATAAAAAGAGCACTTAAACAGAGAGCATTTCTGAGGAATGGGACACATTTTACTTTGGAAAGGATTTCATGGAAGACATTTAAGAAGAGATGATATTTTCAGCTAAAATTTAAATGATCAGAAAACCAACTGCCATGTAAAGGTGTCGGGGGAAAATAAAAGAATTCTAGGCAAAGTGAGGAGAAATTGGCAATTCCCTAATATGAGAACAAACACATGTTTTAGAATCAGAAAATAGGTCCACATGGCTGGATTGCAATTAGGGATAACACTGAAGTGTTTGCAGAGGCTAGATCATACAGAGTCTAGTTAGTAGTCAATGGTAAGGAGTTGAGTTTTGGTCCAAGTAAATGGGATAGCTACTAGATGATTTCCAGCAGTTGAGTTTTATCATGTCTTTATTTACATATTATTTTCTATTTCAAAAAAGAAAATTCTGGCTATGTAGAAAAGGAAAGGGCAAATGAAACAAAGAGTTAGAAAGTTGATTTATATATGTAGGTAAACAAAGCCATTTCAGAACAAAATTACTGGTACAAATGGATGTTTCAAAGATGCAGACAGACTACATAAATGTAAAAACCAACTTCTATGTGTAGAAATAATTTTTACATAAATGTAAAAACCAACTTGTATATATAAATGATACAGAAATTAATAATCTATATTTTATATGGAAATATGAAATAGGCATACTGGAAACAAATAAATAAAAAAATCCTCAACAAATGAATCCGTGAATAATACAAACATTCACAGGAAACTTTAAAAAGTGGGCTTCTCTTGACCCTAACACAGATGGAGAAAGAAAAACTGAAATACTGTGGGTAGTGTGACTATGGGAAGATGTCCACAAAGACGAGCTATTTCAACTGGGAACTAAACAATTATAATAATGCTTTCCAGAACAGTTCACAGGCACAGCAATCTCGATGCCCATGAAGAGGCAGATAACAGCAATGTGATAGGAAAATGTCAGGATTTAACTGTGATCTGAATTATGGAGCCCCCAAAAAGTTTACTTCATGTCTGGACACCAGGAAATTGATGTCATTTATCAACCATAGTTGTTATGAAGAGGGCTATTAACATAATTGCTGTTATTTTTGCAGGAATGTGATGAATTACAAAAACAGAAGCTGAAGTCCAGCAGTATCCATTCTCTTGGACTATAAATATTTATTCCATCTTGATACAGATTATATAAAGCCATTTAAAAATGTTTTACTAGCTTCTCATGTCTTACCTAATTATGACATATTAAACAGGAAATACATGTTTTGATGGATTTTCAACTGGAAAATTAATTGAAAGCTAGGTAACTATAACTGACTTCTCTAAATATTTTTACTTTTGCCCATCTTTAAAAGGTTTCCAGTGTTATATTTCCAAGTCTTTTATCTTTTATTGTTTGTTGCATGGGGGGTGGAAAGTCTGTATGAGAACTAATTCTGAAACTTACCAAAGCAACTAAAATGAAGATTCAAGTTTTTTCTTAAAGCACCATGCAGTAAACAGCAATCTGGGCAAAATCCTCAGTCAGTAGAACCTCTGTCATTATGAATCAGGGCTCTTGGAAAGATGTCCTCTACTACAGAATTACGTGTTTTTAAGAATACAGACCATGGGTGAACATTACAAAAAACAACGTAATTTACCTTAGGACATCACATACATATACATATGTAAATTTCACAAAGGTGTATATGTATACAACAATAATGATAATGTCTAAGAAAGACTTTTGCTGAAAATGCTAAAGAAAAGTTAGAGCACTTTCTGTAATTCTGTTAATGGAGGGCTTCAGAAAACAGAGATACAAAGAATGCAGGTGAGGGTACAAAGAATAGGTGTTCTACTCTATGCAACCAAAATAAGGATGATTCCTGATTCATTTCCCATTGTGAGATTTTATGAACAAGAGCTCCCCTTTTTACTCATCTATTCACAAGTCCAGTTGTACTTACTTTCAACATATCCTAGGATCTGTACTTGTTTTTTTTTTCTTTTACTTGAAGGCATTCATGAAATCAAGAACCAATGGAAAATGTTGACAAGCCTCTCCATGACCTGCCCCCTCTTTCTCTTTTCGCTAAATATAAAGAAGTGATTTGGAGTAAAAGTTGCTGTTAAATGCCATTCGGAGAATCTCAATACCCACCGTTATCCTTGGTTAAAGGTTAACTAGAACTGAGGGTTAAGCATCCTAGTAAAAATGAAGTTTAATTTGGGCTTTGATAGTTAGCTCCCAATCCTGATGTGTTACCCACCTATTATAAAATGAATTGTAAATATCTTATCTCTATAAAACAACTTAATTTAAAACTCATTAAAGATTTCATTAGGTTACGTATTTTTGTGGCACAGATATCATGAGGCAGGAAGGCCTGAATATTTTACAATTAATGCTAAATAATCACATCCCTGAGGTTAACTAAATTCCTTATCACCATATAAGCATCCAACTCAACACTGACTTCATGACCACAGTTCTTAGCCAATTTACCATCCATTTAGAACAATGGCTTTGAGCCCCTCTCTTGTGCTTAATAAGCTTCCTGAAGAAACGGAAAGATTTGTGTCTTTCTGTGCTATAGCCTTAAGTCTACTTGACCTTGACTACAAAGAATTTGCTACAAGCTGCCTGATCTTCTATTTAACATACTGACCCTTCTGCAAGATAACTTGATAAGACACATAACTAATAAACAGCTCTTGGTCCTTTTCTAAATATTTTGAAGAATCAGTTATTTCTACCTTTTATTTGAAGCAACAGCAGCTATGAAACATAAAGCAGTCACATAAAATCCCTTCTTAAACAGCCTTAAATATAGTTTATTTCCTCAAAAAGTAGCAAAATCTAATGTTTCCTACTGAGGAAAGGCATTCCTCCTTTTTGAAACACTTTGGGTTAACCCCATGTGTTTTATTCTAAATTGTATCGTGCTTTTCTGTGTTGACTAAAAATGCCAGTAGTTTCAACAGCAATTTGCCACTTACCAAAACTTCAAGTAACACTGTAGTATGCCACTTGCTAGTAGTGCTATGTTTTATCCAGAGGAAATTAAGAGGAGTTGCCAAAATCCAATTACGAAGCAGCAGAATTTCAGCACCTAATTCCCAAGTGCTACTATCAGCATAAATTCACTGACTGTGTTTCCACAACAGTCTGCCAGGTATTAAAACTGTAACATAGCATCTCTCATGTAAATTCCATGACCAACAAGTAACTTCATGAGCTTGAATAGCTCCAGATGATTATGCATAAAATTTCTGCTCATTAGTAAACGGTGTCAACTTCTACTATAAGATCTCCCAGTTAAAATATTAACATAATTCTCCCACCCAGTATGTATACTTCCTACACAGGAAAAATAATTTGAGATCCCGTTTTCTCAGCATGCTCAGTGGTGCTAGGAGAAAAAAATACACACACACATACACACACACACATATCTTTTGGCTCCACACTCTTACACATTTAGGACTTAGGATTTTTTTATATGTTAAGCCAAGACACTCAAGCAAACTCAGAATCTTTATACTTAACCCAGAGTCAGCCAAATTTTCTATTTCTACAATAGTTATTTTAAATTTTATCACTATTTTCCAGTCTTAATCTCTACCACTGCCCCCTATCATCTCAAGTGATGACCTTATCTTGTACAATCCAGATCAAATAGACAGTATCTAGCATCAACTGTCCAATTTCCCAACCTTACATCTAAAAACATTTCTGAAATAGTACCTATTGCTGTCCATGCCCTGACCTGGTCTGAAGGAGAGCCATACCTTTTTCCCTCCCAAGGCTAACCCATCACCTCTCATCTATTCATGGTGCTACTGGTTTTGCATTCTCAGGAAACTTTCTCCAACACTTATCCTCTCTCTCCTGAATATTTCTTTCTTAGGATTCCTCCTCATCAGTCTTTAATTCCTCTATGTGATTTCCCTTCTAGAAAAACATCATTTTCTACAATTTAATGTTTTTAGTATTTAACAGCTATACTTCACTTTATTATTTTAATAATAATAATAATAATAATAATAATAATAATAGCAATAATAATGATGATAAGCAACAGAAAGTATATGGCTAATAAGTAACTTCATCACGCACGGCTCCTATTCCTTCTCCTTTTTTATTATTGCACCATTTGACAGAGATATTTCTTCCAACGCTCCATTAGTACTGGTGTTTTTAAATTGTTAGAAACTTTACTATTATGGAATTTATTAAATGGTATTTGTCAGATGGATAAGAAAAAGGACTGACAGCAAAAAAAATAATAAAAATAAGATCAATGCCACACAGCTAGTTGGTAGAAGAGAATGGTTCTAAAGCAATTTTCTATTTTGTTTGATTTCAGCAGCTTAACTATGATTTTCATAAGTGTTATGTTCTTTGGATTTATCCAGTATGAGGTTCCCATAACTTCCTGTAGTTGCTATCTTTCTCAAACTGTGAGAAACTGTAAATTTTTTTCTCCCAAATATTCTCTGTACCCTTGTGTTCCTTCTGTTTTGAGTCTCTAATTGCATGTATGGTAGCATATTTAGTATTGTTCCAGAGGCTCCCAAAACTTGGTTCAATAATTTTTGTCAATCCCTTTTATCTTCTTCAGATTGAAAAACTGCTGTTTCTACATCTTTAAATTGACTAATAATCCTTCTGATACCTTCAAAATCTATTAAAAACTTCAGTGTTTGTTTGATTTAATTTCAGATATTGTATTTTAGTTCCAGAATTTTCACTTGGTTTTTAGTTTCCTTATCTCTGTTGATAATCCTAATCTGTTTGCTCATTATGGTCATCTTTGACCTCAATATTTAGCCATAAAGGATAAAGGTACAGACAGAGGTACAGGGGAAGAGAGCAGTAGAGGTAGAGGGAAAGAGAGAGAAGCAGAGAGGGAGAGAGAGAATAGATGTAAAGAGAGAGAAGTAGGGAGAGAGAGAGTAGATGTAATAACTTCTTTAAAATGCATCTGCTAATTATCTTGAATGCTAAGTGATCTTAAATTGTTTTTCTTTTAATTTTTTTTAATATTTATTCATTTTTGAGAGACAGAGAGAAACACATAAAATGAGTGGGGAGAGGAAGAGAGAGGGGGAGACACAGAAGCCAAAGCAGGCTCCAGGCTCTGTGTTGTCAGCACAGAACCCAACACGGGGCTCAAATCCACCAACCCCGAGATTATGACTTGAACTGAAGTCAGACACTTAACTGACTGAGCCACCCAGGCACCCCTAAAGTCTGTTTTTCTTATGTGTTCAATAATTTTAGATTTCGTGGTGAGCACTGTAAATGATAGACTGAAAGAAATTTGTGTTCTACTGTTTAAAAAGGTTTTGATTTTTTTTCCTGGCAGAAAGTTAAAATTCCTTAGTCCAAGGTCATAGTTCTTACCCTAGAATGTGAGCCTTACTCCTAAATTATGGTTTTCTAAAGTCCCAGGTGATGTTTGAAGTAATCAGTGATGTGTCTTCCTCACTCACTAGGCTAAACTTCAACATGTCTGAGCCCTGTGTGACCTCTGATAACCTTTGTTTCACTCAGTTTGACAGGAAGCACACTTGATAGCATTCAAGGAGACCAGCCACTCAAGAAGCAACAAAATAAATGCTTGGCCAAGGACCTGCAAGGAACTACCATGCAGACTTCTGCCCCTACCCTCCTCCTGGTACTCAGGAGCCCAAATTCCAGTTGGATTAGTAGCCCCAATTTCGGGTCAATTTATGCTTCCTCAGCTCATTGAGACCACTATTCTGTTTAGACTTCAAGACACTAGGCCATAGTCCAAAACTTGACCCCAGGGAGAATACATAGGTAAATGTGGGCCAACCTTGTGTTTGTCTTTGCTCAAAGGTATTTTCTAGATTAACTGCTTTTCTATTGCCGAAAAAATTTGCCTTATATATTTTCTCTGGTTTTATAGTAGATTCCAGCCAGACTGTATTTTCAATACAATTAATCATAGCCAGAATGGAAAAACCTGAAATTTTACCTATCTTTATCAATAAAGTGAAAAATAACAGAAAAATAAGTCATTTCAGATTAATGCCCTTTAAATATCATGGACCAGGTTTATATAACTAAAACTAGCAGTAATACTGAGAAGTATCTGGCAATTTTGGCATAGTTGACAGGAGATAGATAGATAGATAGATAAATGGATAGACAGACAGACAGATACATCTGTGTCTCCCTCAGCTTTGGATTCTCTGTCTCCCTCTCTCTCTGCCCCTTCACTCCTTGTGCGCGCTCGCTCTCTCTCTCTCTCTCTCTCTCTCTCTCTCTCAAAAACAAATAAGCATTTTAAAAAAATTTAATTAAATAGGTAAATAAAAAATATAAGATGAATTTAAAAATTAAAATAAATAAATAAATCTGGGGTTAAAGAAATATTATTCTACAACTCAAGAGCACATTATTTGGTAAACATTAATTGACAATCTAAGAGTGAATTAGATAACTTGATGTATCCAAATCAAGAAAACACACCCCAGGATTTGTTAGCATCCAAAATGACCTTAAACACAAGAGCATACATGAAAGGCAACTACAGGGCCCATTTCAACTACTGCTATTTTAATATGCACTGAGGGCTCATTAATTATAATAATTTTTCAATGGTAAAATGAGTGATGTTTATGATATATAGCTAGTTAGCATTTTATAGGCACTTTACCCTTGATATGCACGGGCTTTTTCAGCACACGCATTCCAGCTCAAGCGTACCATTTGTGCCCTCTACACAAAGGGGGATTCTATTTCCTAATGTGACTGGAAAATTAGCTAAGTAATTTCATTTGCTTTCAAATATGCCTTTTGAGCGAGGGGAAGTAGAAGTGCCTAAATTTACAGGAAATCTGGAATGATGATTCTACGCCTGTTTGAAGAAAAAACCCACATATTTGTTCATGTGCAATAATTTCCACATGAGTAAGAAACTTTCTCTTATTGTTATAAACCACTTGGTTACTGGGATATAAAAGGAGAAAGATATGGCATATACTCACATACTATTATCTGAAGTTAAGAACATGACAATGATTTAAGTAATATATGGGTTTAGCATGATTTCCCAAGCGTCCTGTTTTTATTCTGAATAACATATTGAAAATGCACCTCATGTAAATATCATAGACTTCTATGCTATAGCTAGTTCCATGCTGCAATATCTAGCTTTTCTTTCTTCACGTTTAGGTAGCCACAGATCTCAAAGCATACATTAAACACAGATTCATTGTATGATTTTACCTAGTATGTAATGGAAAAAAGACAATTAGGGACCATGTTACTTTCCTTGCATTAGCAAAGAGGAGACATGTTTGCCAAATATAAAACTGCTCCACTTTTAAAATTTCATCTGATATGAACAGATTCTCAAAAACACAATGAATAAATATAAAAACTATACTTCAGGGCACCTGGGTGGCTCAGTCAGGCACAACTCAGTGCCGCACAACTCTTAATTTTAGCTCAGGTCATGATCTCATGGTCATGAGATCAAGCCCTGACTTAGGCTCTGCGCTGGGCATGGAGCCTGTATAAGATTCCCTTGCCCCCTCTCCCTATGCACCACCCCCTGTTCTCACAACTCCAAAATGACTGAACACATTCCAAACCTCAGCCTCTTAGTCAGCTATTCAAATAAAATTATCATTTGATGTTATAAGCCATTTTAGCAGAAATTGATCTCTTATTATTTTAATTACAACACTTCAGAAAATTATCAAAATACATGTTCCAACGCAGTGTGATCTACCACACTCCCAGCTTCCTTACCAGTGTCTGTCCATAAGCAATCATCTCCTTGCCTGGACCTTGAATTACCAGGCTCCCAAGGCTCCAAAGGGGAATAATTGAATAATTTAAGAACTTATCCCCCGACTCTGGCTTGATTTAAAGAAAAATGTTACAATGCATTATGAGAAGATAATATAATGGGTATTTTATAAGCTAAGTCTGTCTTCATAGTAATCCAGGCCACAGAGAATTAGGCAGATCTGGTCATATCAGTTAGTGCTACTAGGATTTTTTTTTCCTTTGCCAAAATTGTGGTAACTGGAACACTAACTATTCATGTTCACAATCCCTTGTTAGTCAACAATTTAAGACTTACTACTCTCTTCTTCTAGTAAACTCATTCCTAAAAATAGGATCCTACTGTATAATTGCAAATGTTCACAAGTACATGCTATTCTATTTGCCTTTTTGGGTCCCTCACTATAGTTTCTGGAATTTCTGCTATGAATTATTAAAATATAAAGTGTTAGTGCCTTAACCCTTTGGATCCTGTGCTTATTAACCAGCAAATCCCCTTTCTCACGCCCTCCAATAAAGAATGTGACAATTCAGTAGTTGGATTGTCCCTAGTTGGGGATGTCTAATTCCCCCATATTTCTCTTCATGTTACAATGGAGAATACTAGCAGTAGCCTAAACTCAAAATATCAGTCACTTATAAATATGCATAATTCACCCATTCAAGGAAAATATGCTACAATCATAAGCCCCTGAAATCTGATGAACTACTAAAACTGATTATTAAACAAGCATTACCAGATTTTCTTTTTAAAAGTAAATTTTCTTCTTTAGGAATGTATTTATACCACTTTTAAAAAATAAAGGAGATGTCTCACAACAGTGAGTTAGCTTATACAATACCCCACAGTTATACTCTGGTTTCTCTTCAGATCGCATAAATCTTTCGCCTTTTACAATACCCCACGGTAAACATCCAACTCTTATTTGAGCAGCTCTAAGAAAAATAAAATACAAACTATTTCTATACATTTTATTGTGCAAATATTTTCTAAATATATTTTGGCACCAAAAAGTGCTGTTCAGAGTAGCACTTTTATATTGTGTTATACAGAACATTACATAATAGCATTCTGTGACTAGTAAAGAGATAACCCTGAACAAATTGTGACCCTTTCAAATACAACTTGGAAATGTCAAGCTAATCAAATCTAAATAGATTTATTTATGGGAAGATAGCTCTGAGCCTTAAAAATGCTTATGTGTATATGAATCTCCCAAAGGAGAAAAACAAGAAACCTTCCATGTACCTTTTAGCACAAACACCGTTTCTGCTTGTATACCTACTGATATTTCTAGGATGACTATTCCATCTCACACAATTAAGGAAATGGTCTATAGAATTATTTTCTAATATATCAATGATATGGACAAAACTCAAAATACCTGACCAATTAGCAAAGCCTAGACAGTAGGGTTTTTGGAACTCTTCTATACTCTAGAAATTAAACCTCTTGTTGTTAGGTCTTAGGTAGGGGCAGAGATGGGAGGAAGATAATCAGAATAGCTGAGGGCACTACAGTATGTCCTGAGGGGTGCTGAAACTGGCTGAAAATCAACAATAATTATTTATCATCTTGGAATTAAAGGATATATTTAAAAGTTTATGAGTAAGCACAATTGAAAATCCTTGAAAACGGGTTAATCAAATAATTTCTACCTCAAAATGAAGTGACAGCTAGTAAGACATCTGTTTCCATGATGCAAATGAATAAGGTTGGAGGCGCCTGGGTGGCTTGGTCAGCTAAGCGTCCAGCTTCAGCTCAGGTCATGATCTCCTGGTTCTTGGGTTTGAGCCCCGCGTCAGGCTTTGTGCTGACAGCTCAAATCCTGGAGTCTGCTTTGGATTCCATGTCTCCCTCTCTCTCTGCCCCCCAGCCCCACACCCAAGCTCTGTCTCTTTCTCAAAAATAAACAGTAAAAAATATGAATAATGTCATATTAACATCAACCTAAAGTCTCCTTTCTTTATTTTGTAATATGCAAATGAATATATATATATATATATATATATATATATATATAGAGAGAGAGAGAGAGAGAGAGAGAGAGAGGAGAGGGTGAGAGGGGGAGGGAGGGAGGGAGAGAGAGAGAGAGAGAGAAAGAGACAGGGAGGGAGAGATTGGGTTATTATTTTAGTGAAAATTATTTGATTTTTTTTCTGCTTTGTGTTGTTATTTTTCCTGTGGCAGAATGATCATGATAGGAAACAAAGCTGGTGATCCATTATGCCAGAAGAATAATTCCACATTGCATTTTAAAGTAATATTACATAATATATTAAAAGAGAAAATAGACCAACACTAAACAGCCAAATTTTTAAAAAGATAATCAGTGTCTGCTGTCTGTTGTCACATGACTTCGGTGTTGATACTCACATTTTACATAGTTGTTTCTGAAAGATTTTTCTACTTATTACTAAGTTCCAATAAATTGTATATAAGTTTACTTATCATGGTATGATAATTTAGAGCCAAAATTTCCTCTCCAGAACAGCAGTAATATTTTTACTATTGTAGTCAATGAGAATAAATAATTTTATCTTCATGAGTTTTTATAGGAACTTTAAAATGACTTTTTTAAGTAATCTCTACACTCAAAGTGGGGCTCAAACTCATGCCCCTGAGACTGAGTCTCATGTTTCACTGAATGAGCCAGCAAGGCAAACCTAAGTTTTTTTGTTTTTTGTTTTTTTAAATATAAGAAACACCCTTATAATCTTCACCTAGATTCACTGATTTTTAAAAACTAAACTCTAGATTTTATTTGGATTCCACCAGCTTTTCTTTCATGTCTTTTCTGTTGTAGGACTTCATCTAGAATACTGTATTTCATTTAAATACTGTGCTTCCGTAATGCCCTCCGTTCTGTGAATAGTTTCTTAGTCTTTGTTTTTCCCAGCCCAGAAAGTTTTGAGGAGTAAAAGGAATAATTATGAGATATTTTGTAGAATAACTCTCAGTTTGGGTTTGTTTGATGACTGGACATGGGTTACAGGTTTTGGAAAGAATAAAACAGAGGTGAAATGCTTATCACATCATATCAAGGGGTAATGACGTCCACAAGGAACCTCTGGTGATGTTAACCTTGATCACTTAGTTAAGATAGTATTGGCCAGAGTTCTTCAAAGGTTACCATTTTCTCTTCATACTCTTTTACTTCCATCATTGTTTTTCCTATGGAATATGCCTTTGGAATTGTATCTAAAAATTCATTGCCAAATCAAAGTCATACATTTTTACTCCCAAGTTTTCCTCAGGACTTTTTATATCTGCACCTTTGACATTAAGGTTTGTGAATCATGAGTTAATTTTTGTACGATGTGTGAGATTTATGGCAAATCCATTCTTTTTATTTTATTATTATTTTATTTATTAAATAATTTTATTTATTTAAATCCAAGTAAGTTAACATACATGTAGTATTGGTTTCAGGAGAAGAACCTAGTGATCAATCACTTACATTTAACACCCAGTGCTCATTCTATTTTTGCACATGAAAGTCAAATTATTCCAACACTATTTGTTAAAAATATTATTCTAACCCATTCTATTGCCTTTGCAACTTTGTCAAAGATTGGTTAAACAATATTTGTTTGGGTTTAATTATGGACTCTATTTTGTTCCACCGGTCTATAAATCTATACTTTTATCCATATCAACTGTCTTGATTACTATAGGTTTATAAGTCTTGGAATCAGGTATTATGATATTCCAAATCTTATGTTTGTCTGTTTTCAGACTTGTTTTGACTATTCTAGTTCTTTTGGCATTCCATATAATTTTAGAATAAGTTTTTCAATATACGCCAAAAAAAAATTTGTACAGATTTTGATTGGAGTTGTTTTAAATCTGTAAAACAGGGGCGCCTGGGTGGCTCAGTCGGTTGGGCGTCTGACTTCAGCTCAGGTCACCATCTCACGGTCCGTGAGTTTGAGCCCCGCGTCGCGCTCTGGGCTGATGGCTCAGAGCCTGGAGCCTGCTTCCGATTCTGTGTCTCCCTCTCTCTCTGCCCCTCCCACGTTCATGCTCTGTCTCTCTCTGTCTCAAAAGTAAATAAATGTTAAAAAAAAATTAAAAAAAATAAATAAATCTATAAAACAAATTGGATAAAAGGACGTCTTAACAATAATGAATGTTCCAACCCATGACCATGAATTTATTTATATTTTCTTTATTTCACTAATCAGTACACTTTGTAGTTTTTCACATCTAGATGCCATACACACACACATACACACACACATATACATACACACACATACACACTCCCTACACAAGCAATTCATTTTTTGGTACGTATTTAGCTTGTTTTATTTCATATTTAGTTCTTCACTGTATATAAAATACATTTTTTATGTTGACATTTTATCCTACAACCTTGCCAAATTCATTTAAGGATTCAAAGATTTTTATGGGGAATACGTTTAAGAATTCCCTGAGCCTGCACCAATGGGTTAACAAGACTTAGGGTCGAAAGCCAACACAGAGTGAAAATGCCCAGTGTAGAACAAAGCATAGAGCGGAAAGCCACTTCCACAGGACAAAAGAGTCCAAGAACAGGTAGAGGAACAGGTACAGGCAGAAAGCCACTGCATCAGGGCAAAAGTTTCCAGGATTTATCATTAAGTAAAACAATGCATAGAGTGGAAAGCCACTACAGGGTGAAAGCACCCAGAGCTAATTAGTGAGAAAAATGCCTTATTAACCCTGAGGTAGCATGGTCTATTTGTCTTAGCCCCTAGAAAAGTAAAGACAAACAGACATGGTGCCTGGTGACTGCAGTAAGCGCCCCACTGCTTCGTGCAGGGACTTTGATTTGTATTGACCCTAAACCCTAACACTGCTTACTTTCAAAACCCCCTTTCTCTCAAACACATGAGTTAATGATCACTGTCTTACTGTCTCTTTCTACATGTCCAAAAGGTTTGTAAGCCTTCTGATCCTAATAAATATGGAGCAAGGACCCTTACTTGGGGCTCTTGTCTCCTCCTGGTAATTAACCTCTCTCATATTCAGTTCTGCATCCACTCTCTGGCTGGACAAGAGAGAACCCCAGACTCAAAGTCTGAGGCAGATTTCGTTTTTCATATAGTTTCTTTTACACTTTAATCAAGTCATATGAAAATAAAGATGATTCACTGATTTTGTTTAAACAACCTTATCATCTGTCCTCTTTCTTTCTCTATATATACAGATAGGTAGATAGGCAGGAAAGACAGATATATAGAAAAATTAAAAATACATATTTAATTAGATATTTAGATGGATCTATAAACAGAGAAACAGACATAAACATAAATGTGAACCATTTCTCTGTAAGATATTCTTAGCAAAAGAGCAAACATATGGTCGACAGATTCTTAATTTTTCTTATGCTTATCAGTTAACTTATAGAAATCTATGATCAAGTGCTATCAGTGTACTGATATGCCTGAGTGATAATTACAAGTTGGTCAAGTTAATTCTAGAGCTGCAGTGACAACAATTAAAACTGAAAGCAAAACAGGCAATAAACAAAAGATGCTAACAAAAGATGATATAAATGAAATGTCTCCTGTTGTTTAACTACTACTTCCTCTTTCCATATGCAGTTCTTGTTTTAACCAAGATGAAAGAAACCCCGTTAACAAAGGATGATTTTTTCTTTTCTTTTCTTTTTTCTTTTCTCTTTTCTTTTCTCTTTTCTTTCCTCTAATTATTGTTCTCCTATGATTTTTGCCACATGGATTAGTCACTTTCCTACATGGAAAACTCATTTTCTGGTGATTCCCACTGTACCATTAAAAGATTAAAAAATGAAAATAGTATATAAATTTCTTTTCTAAAGCATTTTGACATTAGTAATCATAGAAACTAGAATTAAACAGCCTTAATCAAGAAACACAATTTACCAGTCAAAGTAACAGTAAAGTTCAGGAGCATACCCAAACTCAAACACTATTTGACCAAAACATTACACATTATAAAAAGTTTTGAATTTCTGGAGTATTCCTCCTAGATCTTCCATTCTTCATGTGTGGATATGGCTTTAGGAGGATTTCCCAGAAATGGCAAAAGCACTTTTAAAGATCATACCAAAATATTCTTACTTTTAAAAGGAACCGTTTTTCTTTTCCAACTCTGTAAATGTATCCTGGGCTTTACCCTTAACTAATTCATGTGAATTTCCTGTAAGACTAACGGGGATACAGTGATTTCTTGGTCAGTCAAGGTCTATCCATATAGTGAGAATGGTGTCAAGCTATATAAAAATCTAAGCCAGCATTACAGAAGCACAGAAGTGCAAAGATGCTATTAAGTTGGGGTGAAAAGATAAAAAATCAATGTCTATTATGAATGGTCAGACTGAATTATTTTCACAAGATTACAGATTATGAATTTGAGACACTAGGGTACTGTGATATGATTGACAGAGGGGCAAAGGGGAATTTGAACTTTTGTAAAGACAAAAGCACGCATTCAGCCTGAGCTGTGATATTATGAAACACTGAAATACTGGATTTTCAGTCAGCATAACATAGAGGATGATGGCAAACTTGGGAATTCTGTACAACATATGAACATGTTTCAAAAAGTTAGTATTCTCCAAAGTTTAATTTTTTTAACCTTTATTTATTTTTTAGAGAGAGAGAGAGAGAGAGAGAGAGCGAGCATGAGCAGGGGAGGAACAGAGAGAGGAGACACAGAACCTGAAGCAGGCTTCAGGCTCTGAGCTGCGAACTCACGAACTGTGAGATCATGACCTGAGCCGAAGTTGGATGCTTAGCCGACTGAGCCACCCAGGCACCCCACTGTTCTCCAAAGTTTAGGCTCAACAAGATTTGTAAATAAATTCATTTTAATACTGTTACACAGGGAATATTTATCACTTGGGGCTTGGATGTGATGATTTAAATACTGGAAAGGCCTTTAAAACATAAAATAGTTTGTAATTTTAAGTTTATAAACTGACACAGAATTATACTTTTAGCTCTCAGATATTTAAACCAGAGACACATACAGAGATCCAGTAATTATCTTCATCCAATAAATCTTTGTTGATAAAAATTTAAGAGTATGTCTCTTGCTTTGCTTTGTTTTCCAAGTTATGCATTTTGTGTAAATATTATAAGCATTGGGTTCTATTCACATCAAACTTTTTAAAAAATAGTTGGCTTCTAAATTTGTGCTAAACTACCCCAGGAAGTGTTTACATATTTTAACTTCTTAGATTCTAAAAACCATTTGATATACACATATCTAACTGCAATTGCATATTGTTTGGAGCTCTGGGAACAATAAAATATGCTAATTGCATAAAACATGCATAAAAACTGGATATAAAGTGAAAACCCTAAAGTATGGTCTGAAAACCTGCCAAGAACCTAGAGAAATTTTGAGAGTTAGCAGCATGCACATAGTTACTATTCTGTGCAATCATTTCCAAGCTATGATTAAATTAGTTTAATCTAATGGAAAAATTATCCAGAAAAAGAAAAAAAAAATCCAAGAATTATACATATCTTTTAATTTATTTCTTCGGTAATGATGGGATTTGCAGTTCATGCATATTATTTCTTTTTTAAGTATAAAAAAATCTACAAATGCAAAAAAATTACTTAGGGAAAGGAAAGGGATAGAAAGGCTTGTATAATAAGATCTTATAATCTGTTAATAGTAGGTCACTAAGCATGTACCAGAAAATCAAGTGCTCAAAGTATAGAACGGATTATAAAATACCTTCTATTCCTAGGCACAAAATAGGACAAAAATTCTTTGGCTTTCACATATAGGGTTCTTTGGGAGCTTCAGGAAAAAAACAGATAGAAAATGCTTCTAAATTTATTTATTTATTGTGCTGAAGTTAAAACTGATGAGATTCTTGGAGCTCTTACTAGAAATTCTGTTCATGTGTATAGTATTTCCAAAAAATTAAATAAAATCTCAAGGTTGAAAGGAAAATTCAGAGCCCTTTTTTTTCCAATGCCTTATTCAATTCTGAAAACATTTTATTTGCCTGATTAAATAAGCAAAGTTAGAAGTTAGCTTCAGAACTGTTATATAATCTCCAATATATAAACTCCTTTTGCTAGGTAAAATAATTTTAAGTTGTTGAGGTACATCTGTTGTGTAAACACTGTGAGCTGACAGTGGGAACACTGTGTCATTTAGCGAAATGAGTGATCCACAGCAAGATGTCAATGTATTATGGAAGACTAGTACTGTGAGCAATTATTGCCTGGCTATAATACCTTGAAAACATGAAATGTGTCATATCCAACCAAATTTGCAAATTTCAGATTCATTTACAGAACCACTTTAACATTTTCAGCTGGTACAACAATAGATGTCACAGCAGGAAAAAAAATAATAAAAATTTTTCAAAACCTTTCAAATGCAAAGCTCATTTGATCCTGTTTAAGAAACTGTATTGTTTCCTTGGTTGGATTGATCTCAGTAGCAGTGTATGGAACAGCTAGTCCAGTGTTTCTTTTCTATAAATAAAGAAAATGTTGAGAATTTGCCCAATTTTTTCATCTGCCTATTTATTCAACATATTTTTATTTCACACCTAGTTTATACCACGTCTTTACTTGCTGTTAGTCCAAGATGAAGTAAACACAATTTATACCTTTAAATGACTCAAAATTTAGTGGAACCAACAGTTTAGTGGGAAATTTCAGTCACAATAGGGCATATTAGAAAAGTTTCTTTGGTAAGTAAAGGATGTACCCAAAGCCCTAAGTATAGTAATCTTTCCAGATGCTTTTTGGAGGATTATTAATAATGTCAAGATTAGTAAGTGTAGGCATTAGCTTCAATAAGAGTGATGAGGGAAGATCTTCCAATTCATTGATAGGAACATTTACAATTATAGAAAACAGACAAAGTGGACCATGGAACATTCTAAGATGTTTTAGTTACTGTGTAAGGCTAGTATGTAAAGGCATTGATAAGGGTAGGGTATACAGGAATTCTTGTCACTTAATCAAGGATTATGTCATAAAAAAGCCTTTATGAAGTGTCCTAAAAAATTAAAGCTGTGTATTAAGGGAACAGAGACATACTGAAGTTTTATGAGTTAATATTTGCAATTTAGAGTGAGAATAGTGTTAATGGAAAAATAATTGAAGGGAGCAACTTTGTTGCAAAAATGACATGAGAATATGTCATTATTTGAGTGCAGGATGATGACAGTTTGAATTAAGCTGGTTATCGGGTAGATATAGAGTACTGGGTAATTAAGAGAGAAATAAAATATGTATTATCTTTATGTCTTAACAGAAAAGATATAGACTTTCTGGTTTCTAAATATAAACTAGAGAAAAGATACAACTATTCATTAAGATGAGTTAAGAAAGATATATTTAGGAAACAAGATGAGGAGACCACCTTTATCAGCTGTGCTTCTCTCAAAATCACAACTAAATGAAGATCCTTTTGACATATTCCCCCTTCTCATTTTCTCATTTTTTTAGAACACTTATTTTTTGGATGCTATATTTTCTAATCTTTTACATTTAATACCTTATATAACTTTACTTTGTCTTTGATACCTATTGATGATTATAGAACCTATCAGATAAGATAAAACACTATTAATTTGATTAATGTTTCTGGAAATAGAACAGCATGACTATATACTGCACATAAAGCTATCACATCCAGGCAGAAATATGTCTCATTAGAAAGCACTGGGCAAAGAGTCCTTGTTGTCTGTTATATTTGCCTAATATACTATCCACAATATAAGTATTATATAGTAAAGACAAAATGATTACTAGTTTAGAAAAATTATAATGCAACAAAGTGATGCCTTCAATATTCTGGTTGAAAAGTATTTTTATTTCAGAATTCTGATTCCAGTCAAGAATTAAGATAAAACCATTTTAAAACTTAAACAAAAATTGCCATACTCTGAACTCTGCCCAAATATTCATTTCAGTGTGTATCATACAGCAAAAAAGAAAATATAAAAGAGTAAAACATGAAATCCAGGACACAAGCAATACTTGCTCTACATGGGGTTCTACAGGTTTCTTCCTGGATGGCAACTAAGAAAAGTATAAGGGTAAGAGATCGAGGAAGTTGCCAGACTGTAGCTGTGCAATAGACCTCATGGTCTACCAGGGCCGATCCAAGCAGGTGGACAGACCACGCCAGCTGAGGAATCTCAGGAGAAAAATCAGAAATTATATGTTTATAAATATGAAAAAAAGATAGTTATTGCACTGATACAGAATAGAGATGGGGGGCAGCTGGGAGTACAATGAAATGCTTTTCTAGAAAACTAGGTAAATGGAACAAAAGGCAATTTATTATTTTCAATCTATAAGGTTTATGAGAAACAAAATGAATAGTGGACACTCAGATAAATCCTACCAATGAAATAAAAGAACACAATACAGCTTGCAGAAAAGTGGTAGATACTATTCTCAGCATTTTCCCTGAAGGATATCTGAATAGGAGCTTTCCTTCAGACTCCCAGGAAGGTGATCATTTAGGCGTGGTCTCAGTCTCTCCACTGACAAACTACAGTCACTGTCAATCAGTTTCTACTGTGTGATCTTCCTCTTTTCTTCCCCAAATCTATATAACTAGACTAAGAATGTGTATCTAATCTAAATAAGTCAGCTTCCCTTTTTCCTGAGAATTTGACTAAGTCTCCAAGATAACAGAATTAAGACATATCAATTCAATGGCAGAACTTCACAGGTCTCTATAGGCCCCTTGCTGTATTCCCTAGATTCTTCTAAGTTTCTTCTCTTCCAAAACATTATTTGTCCATTCTCATTCAATCATGGAAGATACACCTTCCAATTCATTCCCATTTATGCTTATTATTTATGAAAATTTTAGACAATGGTAATTAGGATTATTCCTTTCAAAGAACTCTACAAAATCACCAATATTTCTTTGTTAGACACTGTTAATGCCCTTACACTAACTAGATGAGATTTGTTACTTTTATAGAAACAGATGCAGAAAATTCCATTTCAAAAATTATGCAGGCTTTAGAATGTTGGGTGGACTAATCAATTATATCACTCATGCTGTAGAAAATTCTGTTCCTACTTTACTAATGCACTGCTCTGTGCAATGCCAGAAATAATGAGTTTCACACTATTTCATTAACATGTGTTCTAAACAAAACATAATAATTTAATACCCATAATGTCATTTTTCTCCATACCAGGTGATACAGAGATGGTAATTGTTTAGAAAGTTTTTGAAGAAAAATGAAAAGAGTAACAATGAAAACAAAGCCCCCAAGTTGAGGAACAGTCTTTACAAAAATTGAATTCAATGTATCATCATTTCAGCTTCAATAAGTATGATTTAACTGATTCATTATGCCACGACCAATTAGATGAGAAATACATAGTCTTCATCTTATGACATTCCTTTGTTTTTAAGCCAATGACAATGTACACTTTCAAAAATACATCTTTCTAATATATTATTATAGGTTTGGTCTACTAAATCAGTTACAACTATGAATAGTGTAAGTTATGATAGTTTCATGTCTTCGACTTTTTTTTTTAATTTTTTTTTCAACGTTTATTTATTTTTGGGACAGAGAGAGACAGAGAATGAACGGGGGAGGGTCAGAGAGAGAGAGGGAGACACAGAATCGGAAACAGGCTCCAGGCTCTGAGCCATCAGCCCAGAACCTGACGCGGGGCTCGAACTCACGGACCGCGAGATCATGACCTGGCTGAAGTCGGACGCTTAACCGACTGCGCCACCCAGGCGCCCTTCATGTCTTCGACTTTTAAACATTACAATCAGTCCTTAATAAATTTGTCATAATCTTTTGTGTTTGTATACAAACATGCTGTTTGGGGAGCTTACATGACTCAGTCGGTTAAGTGTCCAACCTCGGCTCCAGTCATGATCTCATGGTTTGTGAGTTCTAGCCCCGCATCAAGCTCTGTACTGACAGCTCAGAGCCTAGAGCCTGCTTTGGATTCTGTGTCTCCCTCTCTCTCTGCCCCTCCCCTGCTTACGCTCTCTTTCTCTCAAAAATAAATAAACATTAAAAAAATTTTTAACCTGGTGTTTGATTTCCAGTGTGAACAAAGCTATGTGAATGTAACAAAGTTACCAAGTTTGATCTATTTACCTATTTTAAGAAAATCGATTACTCTAAAATTACTCAACAGCTTAAAACATTATTGACTCGATTTGTTATGGAAACCCAAGCTCTGCTGCCCAGTCATTTGAAAGGCCAATACTCAAGAGAGGAGTTTTGATTGGAAGGTAATGCAAACTTTATTCAGGAGCCCCACCACCAGGAGGGAGAAGACAGACTCTTGTCCAAAGGCCAACTCCCAGGTTTCTGCCTTGCCCAGATTTTTTAAAGGGGTTTTATCAGCTAAATCAGTGACATTTCTTAATTATGTGCAGACTCTATGATGCCAGCTACAGAATTATCTTGGTGCTCAGAGGCTGTGCAAGAAGTTCTAGTTATTTGGTATCCGGAGGTGGTTGGCCAAGAGGGGCTGATTCCTTGGTACTCAAGGGTTGTATAAGAGTATACTCTGTTCTCTCTGCAAAGGAGGGCAAGGTCTTCAGATGTACAAAGGGAAGTCAGTAAAGTTACCTGTGTGACCTTAAAAAAGAAAACCATTTTGGTGAAAGATTACTGAGCTAATCAGAAAGCCAAGGTGGATTCAAACCGACTTGCTGGCTTCTGTGGCCTGAGAATGTTCTGGTCCTTAATTTCCCAAGGCCACCGTTCTACAAATCTCTAAGAAAGTAAAGTAATTCTATTACAGATCAAGGACTTTATGTCAGCAAGGAAGGAGTGTGCTACCTTAAAACAAGTTAACCCTTAAAACTGGCTGGAGTGCTGTTATAAATTGTCCTAATGAAATTTTGAAGCAATATATTCTATAGGCATTTAACAAATTTGAATCTGGCAAGGCTGAGGCAAGGTTCTCCAGAAGGCTGTGTATGTTCTGAATCAGCACCCAATATATGGTGCTATTTCTCCCACAGAAAGGACTCAAGGGTCCAGGAATCAAGGTGTGAAAATGGGAGTGGCACCACTCACCTATTAAACCTAGTAACTCACCAGCAAGATTTTTGCTTTCTGACCTTCAACCTTACATATTATCAGCCTTGAGGTCCTAGTCTCAGAGGGAAGAATACTTCTATAAGTAGGCACAGCAATGATTTCATTTAACTGCAAGTTAAGATTGCTGCCCGATCACTATAGACTCCTCATGTTTCTAAATCAACAAAGAGGACAGGACTGTGCTATCTGCGGGATTGACCCTGATTATCAATGGGAAATTAAACTGCTACTGCACTGTGGAGGTAAAGAAGAGTATGTCTGAAATACAGGAGACCCCTTAGATCATCTCTTGGTATCACTATCCTCCTGTGGGCTATTTGAGTCCTCTTAAAATTCCATGTTGAAGCCCTAATCACCAATGTGATGGTATTTGCAGGTGGGACCTTTGGGAGGTAATTAGGTTTACATGAAGTCATGAGGGTGGAGTTCCTATGGTGAGAATAATGCCCTTATAATAAGAAGACACCAGATCTCTCTCTCTTGCTTGCTCGCTCTCGCTCTTACTGTGACTCTCTAGCTTTCTGTCTCTCTCTTTTATTCTCTCTCTTCCCCCCCACCCCCATCACTACCACGTGAGAACACAGCAAGAAGGCAGTCATCTGCTAATCAGAAAGAGGTTCTTTATCAGAAAGCATATCTGCCAGCTCTCAGGCTCCAAAACTATGAGAAATTAATGTTTGTTGTTTCAGCCACCAAGTCTATAGTATTTTTTTCATAGAAGCCTAAATTCACTAAGATGCATGCCCTGTGATTAAGGTAAATGGGAAATTACAGCAACTTAATCCAGGAAGAACTACTAATATGGACCAGATTTTTCAGGAATGAAGGTATGGAGTGCCCCACTGAGTAAAGAACCATGACCAGCTGAGGTGGTTCCTGAAGACAAATGAAATGCAATGGACATTGGAAACAGGCAACTGTAAATACTGGCTACAACCACATAACCAGTTACAGAAACAAAAATGAGGATTATAATTCTCATTAGAATTTCCTCCTTAATATTTATAAAAATACCTGTGTGTGTTTGTGAATATACACATATACACACTAGTCTCTGTTTTCTTCCTTCTGTTATTTCCTTACCATGTAACATAAGATGTATTAACTTTATATCATAATATTTAAGTATTGTTAACTTGCTTCATAATGTTTAAGTTACGGGACATCAAAGAGAAAAGTAAACATGTAAACATCACACATGGACATTACATTCTCTGCTGGGTAAGAGTTAGCCCATTTCTGGTTTTATTCAGGATAGTTGTTATCATATTAGGAAGGCTTATGTTCTTATTATACTCCTTATTTGTGTTAACTTTATATGTGCTAACTTGACTGGGTCATAGGGTGCCCAGATATTTATTTGGTCAACATTATTTCTGGATGTGTCCATGAGGGTTTTCTAAATGAGATTAACATTTGAATTGATTGACAGAGTAAAGCAAACTGTCTTCCCAAATGTGGGTAACCTTTAATCTGATAAAGGACATCTGCAGAAATTCAAAAGTCAACATCAACTTAGTATCAAATGACTGGATTCTTTCTCTACTAAGTTTGAATGAAAGAAGGTAATGATTACTGCCCTCTAACTTCTTTTTCTGAATTTTTACTTATTTGTTTTTCACAAATAAATGTTGAAGATATTTAAAGTATGAAGAAAATACATATGGCCAACAGGCACATGAAAATATACCCAACATCACTCATCATCAGGAAAACACCAATCAAAGCTACAATGAGCTATCACCTCACACCTGTCAGAATGGTTAAACTGAAAACACAAGAAACAACAAGTGTTAGCATGGATATGGAGAAAAAAGAACCCTCTTCCACTGTTGGTAGGAATGCAAACTGGTGCAACCACTCTCGAAAACGGTATGGACATTCCTCAAAAAGTTAAAAATAAACTACTCTACAATCCAGTAATTGCACCACTGGGTATTTACCCCTAAAATAAAAAACACTAATTCAAAGGGATACATGCACCTCTATGTTTATTGCAGCATTATTTATAACAGCCAAATTATGGAAGCAACCCAAATATCCATTCACAGATGAATCAATAAAGAAGATGTGGTATATATACACAATGAAAAAGTATTCGGCCATAAAGAGGAATGAAATCTTACCATTTGCAACAACGTGGATGGAGCTAGAGAGTATATGCTCAGTGAGATAAATCAGAGAATGACAAATACCATATGATGTCACTCACATGTGGAATTTAAGAAACAAAACAAATAAGCCAAGGAAAAAGAGAAAGAGAATACCAAGAAACAGACTCTTTACTATACAGAACAAATTTATAGTTACCAGAGGGAAAGTGAGTGGAGAGATAGGTGAAATAAGTGATGAGGATTAAAGAGTACACTTACCATGAAGAAAAAAAAAGTATACAACATGGTATTTTGGTATATGTATACACTGTGAACTGAATTACCACATTCAAGGTAACGAACATATCCATTATCTCCTATAGTTACCTTTTGTTTTTCTCTTTGTAGTGGGAACACTTGAGATCCACTCTATTAGGATATTTCAAGTATATGGTACATTATTAACTATAGTCACCGTAATGTACACCAGATCTCCAAAAGTTATTCAATTTATAACTCAATGTTTGTATCCTTTAATCAGTGTCTACACCTGTCCCGTAGCCTCCACCTCTGCCTCTGGTAATCACCATTCTACTATTACTATGAATTTGACTTTTATTTTTTAAGATTCCACATATAAGTTAAATTATGCAATGCTTATCTTTCTATGTATGGCTTACTTGACTTAGCATAACATCCTCCAGGTTCATCCATGTCATTGCATATGACAGTATTTCCTTCTTTTTAAAGGCTGAATAATATTCAACTATAAGTACACAGTTTCTTTACTTATTCATCTATTGACAGGTTTTTCCATATCATAGCTACTATTCAACATTTAATTGGAGTTTCTTAGCAGTGAAAATAAGTGAATTATTAATCATGTAAAATTGTTTCAATCTCAAAAGCACTATGGTAAATAAAAGAAACCAGATGCATGCAACTTCATTCTTCATGACACCATCTTTCATGAAAACTTAGAAATGGCAAAGCTATACTGACTGAAATCTGATTGAAGTAGTCTGGAGTGACTACAAAGGTGGGGGGGAATGAAACAATTTTTTAAATCTTAATTTCTTTAAAAAAATTAGGTCCCCATCTGTCTCATTTTAATAGGTTTCTTTTTAAGATTTTGTGATATTTTATTTATTTATGATTTTTTTTCATTTTAGAGAGAGTGCATAAGCAGGGCAGAGGGGCAGAGGGAGAGAGAGAGAGAAAGAATCTTAAGCAGTCTCCATGCTCAGCACAGAGCCTGATGCAGGACTCGATCCCACAACTCTGGGATCATGACCTGAGCTGAAACTAAGAGTCAGACAGACACTCAACCAACTGAGTCATGCCTGCCTGCCTGCCTGCCTGCCTATCTATCTATTTATTTATTTAAGTTCTGTGCCCAACATGGGACTGAACTCATGACCCCGAGATCAAGAGTTGCATGCTCTACTGACTGAGCCATCCAAGCAACTCCCAATTTTTTTTCTTTACACTTCAAGTTTTTATTTAAATTCCAGTTAGTTAACATATAGTGTAATAATGGTTTCAGAAGTAGAATTCAGTGATTCATCACTTACATATAAGACCCAGTGTTCATCACAAGTGTCTTCCTTAATACCCACTACACTTTTAGCCCACCCCGTGCCCACCTTGCCTCCAGCAACCCTGTTTGTTTTTTTTAATATGAAATTTATTGTCAAATTGGTTTCCATACAACACCTAGTGTGCATCCCAACAGGTGCCCTCCTCAATGCCCATTACCCACTTTCCCCTCCCTCCCAGCCCCCATCAACCCTCAGTTTATTCTCAGTTTTTAAGAGTTTCTTATAGTTTGTCTCTTTTCCTCTCTATAACTTTTTATGAGTCTCTGGGGCACCTTGGGTGGCTCATTTTGTTAAGCGTCCAACTCTTGATTTCAGCTCAGGTCATGATCTCATGGCTTGTGAATTTGAGCCCCAAGTCAGTCTCTGTGCTAACAACACAGAACCTGCTTGGGATTCTCTCTCTCCCTCTCTCTCTGCCCCTCCAGTTTGCTCTCTGTCTCTCTCTCACAAAATAAACAAACATTAAAAAAAACTAAAAAGAGTCTCTTGTGGTATGACTCTCTTTTTCTTCCTTTCCCTGTGCTCATCTGTTTCTTAAATTCCACATAGAAGTGAAATTAGTGTTTCTCTCCAAAATTTTTAAATAAAATATTCTATATATTTTTTATAGTTCAAATTGTATTAAATTGAAAGAAGAAAACAGACTTAAGGAGTTCAATGAAAGCATAACCCCAACAATATTATTGTGTTTACATGGGAATGGATAAGGAAGATGTTGTGTGTGTGTGTGTGGTACTTGTGTATATATATCACCATAAAAAAAGATGAGATCATGCCATTTGCAACAACATGGATGGACTTAGAGTGAAATAAGTCATGCCAAGAAAGACAAATAGCATATGATTTTCACTCATATGTAGTGTCTAGAAAAACAAATGAACAAAAAAAAAAAAAAAAAGAAAAAAGCAGAATCAGACCTATAAATACAGAAAACAAACTGACAGTTGCCAGAGGGGAGGGAAAAGGAGGAATGGGCAAAATGAGTGAAGGGGGGTAGAATACACAGACTTCCAGTTGTGGAATGAAAAGTCATGGGAATAAAAGGCACAGCATAAGGAATACAGGCAATGGTATTGTAATAGCATTGTATGGTGACATTGTATGTAATAGCATTGTATGTAAGCATATGCTTACGCTTGCGGTAAGCATAGCACAATGTATAGAATTGTTGAATTACTATGTTGTACACCTGAAACTAATGAAACATTGCATGTCTATAAACACACACATATAATACTTATATATTAAGATATAAGATATATATGTATACATAAAATGTAAATCTCCCCATGTCAATACATATTCTTCAATGGAATCATTTTTAAAGACTAAATTATTTACATTACAAATTGACAATAATATTAAATAGATGGATGCTTAGCCTGTTTGTAAGGTCAAACCTACAATGAAAATATTTGGATGTACATATATACATAGTTTTATAGGATGAATTCTAGAACTAAAATACTAGGTTCAAAAGTGAGAATATTATAGGATTTTTGACATTTTTGAGCATACATTATCAGTCTATCCATATTTTATTTATAATGCAAATAATGTTTCAGACTATTTTCTGTCACTTAAATTTTGTTTCTGTGTTCTTTAACAAAATATTTTAAAAGTATATAATAAAAATAATTTACGTAACTATATTACATAATGTTATAAAAGACTTCCATTAGCATAGGAACATATCTAACATTTCTTGTAAAATGTTGGTGTAAGGTTAAGAATTCCAACTTCATTTCACCCCCAATGTTTTCCTAGTTAACCACTTATTGAATCTACTTTTTCTAAACCAATCCAAAATCTAGTTTCATTCTTTTGTATTTACAAAGGATATTGATTTTATATTATGATCCATCAGTCTATTTATTCATTCCACAATCAATTATGTAATTTATTTGCAATAGATTTATAGCACATATCACGACCTGATGTTAAAACAACTATGTTTTTAAAAATAGGTATGGTCATTTCCCATAGGAAAATGTTGTGATCATTTCTGAAACCAAAACAAGATACCGTATAAATATATAAAGTTTACAAATTTGAGGTAATTACCAACTTAAAAATTATGTATTCTTTCTACCTATAGTAAGACATCAATTAGTACTTATTTCAAGTTTCTTTCATGGATCTCATTTGATTTTTGCAATATTCTTCATGTACATATTACAGATATCTTATTAAATGCATTCCATGGATTTCTTATATTTGTACTGAACTATCAGTGAGATCACTTTTCTCAATATATTTTAATCTTTTCTTCCTTTTACATTTTCTACTATGTAGAAAAGCACAGTTTTTATATTAGGTTAGTCATAACATTTTCAGTTGATTTTTCTTAGATTTCTAATTTAAAAATCACATTATCTAAAAATACTCCAAATAATTACCTCTTCTTTTATTTATACTTCTCACATTTTTTCTTACCAAATTTCATTTCTAGAATATTAAATGTGCTAAAATCATGCATCTCTGTCCTGATATTATTAGGAATCTAGTTGGTGGCATTTTTCATATTACAATAGTTTAATGGTGGTAATAGACATATTGGTAGCAACTAATAATGGCAGTGATTATCACTTACTGAAATTTATTACATACCAGATACTGTGCCTTGGGTCTACAACTTTAATATATATATCTATATCTATATATCTATATATCTATATATCTATATATATATATATATATAGATATATAGATATATTTATATAGATATAGATATATATGTATTTTTTAATGTATGAGAAAACTGAGTCAAAAAGAGTAATTTATGGGCACCTGGGGGGCTCAGTCAGTTAAGTGACCGACTTTGTCTCAGGACATGAGCTCACAGTTTGTGGGTTCGAGCCCCGTGTCGGGTTCTGTACTGATAGCTCGGAACCTGGAGCCTGCTTCAGATTCTGTGTCTCCCTCTCTCTCTCTCTGCCCCTCCCCAACTTGTGCTCTGTCTCACTCTCTGAAAAATAAACATTAAAAAATTAAAAAAAACCTAATTTATCTGCCTCAAGTCACACCATTAGTAATTGAGAGAATCTGTATCATGGATGGAGAGTCTCTTCCTATTTTTCATCTCTTATACACCAGAATTTAAAAATGAATGCCATATTACATAGTATTGATTATGCTATATAATTTATTAAAACAAAAACAAAAACATGTGTCTTTCATTCTCCTCTCATTATCTTCCTATCATTACCCAGAAAGACCCATCAAAGCCAGGAAATTCTGCTGGATAAAGTATGTGTCCTGATCTAGCTGAGGAGCTCTAATACCCATTGTTCTCAGTTCAGATAATGAGAAAATGCACAGGCTCTTTGATTTTGTATAATCTGGATTTCAAGTGCTAACTATTTAGAGAAGTTATCTGAGAATGTTAGCTACTCTGTACTTAGTAACTTTAGGGCCTGAGGATTGTTACAATCCATTATGCTTCATAAAGATGGAAGAAGTGGTAAACCACAAGCCCCGAGAAAGCTAGATTTCTCTCTTTGGAAGAAGGAGGAGACATTCTCATGACCCAACTGGCTTGCTGTACAAGTAAAATCAAAACAATTACTGGGAAAAGTTCTGCTCATGAACCTCCAGTGGAATTTGAAACCAGTAAATTTAGTTCTTGTTTCATTAAAAATCTAAGTTAGGGGCACCTGGGCAGCTCAGTTGGTTAACCATCCAATTCTTGGTTTCGCCTCAGGTCATGATCTCATGGTTCACAGGATAAAGCCCCACACTGGGCTCTGAGCTGACAGCACAGAGCCTGCTAGTCATTCTGTGTCACCCTCTTCCTCTGCCCCTTCCCTGCTCACTGTCTCTCAAACATTTTTAAAAAATAAAATATGATATAAGGGACAGAATGGCAGAAATATTAAAGGCACATACATTAATTTGAGATTACATATGGTCAGATTCTGTTTCTCTACAGAAAAGCTTTTATTTCTCTGTTTCTCTCACTATCAAATGGTGAATTGGATAGAACCTAAATCTAGAATTCTTGTGAAAATTAAATTAATGCATGCAAACTAACAAGCAGTGCCTGGGGCATAATAAGCCATCAATAGAGTGCCAGCTATTATAATGACATTGACTACTAGCTTAAAATAGATACAGTATTATGTTAATTATTTATTAATTATTGTAACTCTATAAATAATAATTTATATAAAATAAACGTTTTCATGTTTAATGCTTAATTATTTGAAATGTCATTTTATCATCTATCAACTGATGTTTTTTTCTCATTTTGCCTATTAATAATATTTTAAAAAGAAGTAAATATTCTCTATTAGAGCTATACTGATATCTTACATAACTATTCACTCATATTATTTATATTTATGTTGCTAAGTTTGATATTGGATTTAGATTTTTCTCATGTGTATTCACATGTAAGACTGCCCTTTTTTATGTTCCAAGTCAAGATGTTTCTTAAGAATAAACTAGCTTCATAAACTTACATGAAAAAAAATCATCATCCAAAACGTTGGCACAATTTAAAATCCGTAAGAATCAAGTATTTCGTGAGTAATGATCTCATTTAGTCTTAAAAAATCCATATTTCTGCCTGATAATATTAACCAGGAACCTAATGCCATGATTTCCAATTGGAATATTATATCCGTGTTACACATCAATTGAACTCCCCCATTAAATTCCTAAAATGCATCAAAACACAGTAAACATCTATGTAGAAATAACAATCACAAAATGCCTAAAACATTATTTCTTGGTCACCTAACTATTTGCAGGTACATCTTTCCTTACATTGAAATTACTTTTCTAAATCTTTGCTTCTTTCTCTACATTTTATCCACACTTTTTCAAATTTCAGAAGTCCATTTTTACAACACTAAACAAAAACAAGAGAAAAATATGAACATATTTACACTTAAAAAACCATATACAGGACAAATATGCAGTTGCAGAGAATAGTTCAGACTGAGAAGGAGGCTCTGATGCCTTTCTCAAATCCAAGAAGAACTCAGACATACATCCCCATTGTCAGCATTTGACATATTTTTTTTCAAAATATTTACTTGTGATCCTGATATTCTACAGTTATATTTGAAATACAGCTCAAATTTTCTTATTTTTGTTAATTTAAATTGTTATACTAAGTTTGGGGAAATTCTTATAAAAGTTTTCCATGTAACCATTGGTTAAGAACAATCGTAATATATTAAACTTCGATTCTATAATGTCACTCTACTGAGAAAATCTGTGGAAAGTGTCTGCAAGGAATGGCAGTTTGATAGGTGAACGCTGACAGATTGATAAATGCGGAAATTCCCTGTTGCATATAACATATTGGAAGACAAGCAGTTTATTGGAAAATATTTCAATAAGGATCCAATGCAAAGGTTTGAGCCCTCTGTTTAGATGAGTAAGTCCCCTATATTTCTTTGCTACTGCACAAAACATACATACATACACACACACGCATGTGATTGTGAAAACAAGAAAAACTTATGACACATGGAATGACATAAATTAATCCAAAACATTATTCTGAGTCAAAGAGGCCAGACATATTTTTTTTAATTCCATACAAAATGTTCCCAAAAGGAGAAAAATGATCTATAGTGCTAAGCAAATAAATGGTGGCCTCAAGAAGGGAGTAAGAGAGAAGCCAACAAAGAAGTCTCAGAGGAACATTTAAAGAAAACAGAAGTAAATAAAATTTGTTAAAGCTCCTCAAACAATATAAATGAATGCATTTTATTAAATATAATCATATCTCAGTAAAGTCTTTCAGGAAAAAAAAATGACAATCAGATGCCAACAGTTCCACTCCTCCTTCAAGGAAAATTAAACTTACATGCTTGTGTCTAGAGAAATAAGGTGTGAGGGCAGAAATTCCAAACTGATTTTCTTCGGAGAAACACATTGAGAATCACTGTTTAATGTGTAAATCCACTGGGACAAGCTAAGGAATAGTATATACCCCACCTATAATTTTACTTACGTATATAAATATTTTTTTTGTTTTTTTCATTTTTTTTGTTTTGTTTTGTTTTTGGTAATAACTTGTAACTGCTTTAGTATCAAGTGCAGCTTTGGTAGTGATGTACTTTGTGAACCACACATTATTTTATACTTTCACACCTTTGTCCTATAAAGAAAGGCTTTTTGCAAATTATTATATCTCTTTCATTGGAAATAGAATGAAGACAATAAATGTTCATAAAAATGAAGATAAGTATCTAGCAATGCTAGGTTGAACCTTATAACTCAAGTACTTTTTGACAAAAATTATTAGTCCATTAGCCTGTATTTGTTTTCTTAGTTGCAATATAGTCAGGTACTGTAGAGTGAACTTCCATGGAATTTTTCATGTTTAATCTAGATTGTTTATTTTTTAAATAAATTTGACATTTCACATTTTTAAGTTTATGGTGTACAGCATGTAATTTTAATATATTTATATATTGTAATATGAGATGTAACCATGTTTACCACATTGCATAATTATAATACATATTATATATATTATTGTCATTCATTATACTGTGTGTCAGATCTCTATGACTCATTTACTACTTATTATAAATTATACTCTTAAACACCATCGCTATTATCTCATCACTCTTGTCCCCTGGTAAGTCCCATTTTATTCTGTTTTTTATAAGTTTAACTCTTTCAGATTCTATGTGTGATATCATTCCTATATGTCTTTCTCTGATTTACTTCATATAGCATAATGTACTCACCCATGCTGTTGCAATTGAAGGATATTCTCCTTTATCATGGCTGAATAATATTCCATTGTGCATATGTATCATATCTTTTTTTCATCCATTCATCTGTTGATGAGTATTTGGGTGGTTTCCATAGCTCCGCTATTGTGAATAATGCTGTGATAAATATGGAAGTACATACCTCTCTCCAAAATCCTATTTTTATTTCCTTTGGGTATATACCCAAAGTGGAATAGCTGGATTGGGTGGTAGATTTTTAATTTTCTGAGAAACGTCCATATTGTTCTTTATAGTGGTTGGATTAGTTTACATGCACACCAACAATGTATCAGGGTTCCCTTTATATCACATCTTTGCCAGCACCTGTTGTCTCTTGACATCTTGATGGCAGCATTCTAATAGGTGCAAATTGGTATCTCATTGAGGTTTTTACTTGCATTTCCCTGATGGTTAGCGATGTTGAGCATCTTTTCATGTATCTGTTGCCCATTTTGACATCCTATTTGGAGAAATGCCTATCTAATCCTTCTGCCCATTTTGTAATCAGGTTTTTTGTTATTGATTTGACTTTTTTTTTTTGAGAGAGAGAAAGAGAGAGAGCACAAAAGCGTGAATGGGGGAGAAGGACAGAGAGAGAGAGAGAGAGAGAGAGAGAGAGAGAGAATCTTAAGCCAGTGTGGAGCCTGATGCGGGGCTCGATCCCACAACTTGACCATGACATGAGTCAAAATCAAGAGTCAGATACTCAACTGACTGAGCCACCCAGGTGCCCCTAAGTTGACTGAATTCTTAATACACTGAATATTAACCCCTTATTTGATAAATGGTTTGCAGAAATTTTCTTCCTATCTCTAAAATGTCTTTCATTTTGTTATTTCCTTTGCTGTGCAGAGATTTTGAGTTTGATGTAGTCCCATCTGTGGATTTTGGCCTGTGTTATTTGTGCTTTTAGCATCATGCCCATAAAATTATCGCCAAGACCAATACTGGTGAGCTTCTTTCCTACATCTTCTTCTAGGATTTTATGGTATCAGGTCTTATGTTTAAGTATTTGATCCACTTTAAGTTAACTTTAACGACCCGTGTGAGATAAGGGTCCAATTTCATGGTTCTGCGTGTCTTTCTTCATCCCAGCACCATTTGTTGAAGAGACTATCCTTTCCCCTTTCGAAATTCTTGGATCTCTTGTTGAATAGTAGTGGAATGTCCATGCCAGCGCTTAATTCTGGGATCTCTTTTGGTTCCTTTGGTCAATGTGGTTATTATTTTATGTCAATACCACACTGTTTTTATCACTATGACTTTGTAGTATTGTTTGAAATCTGGAACCATGATACCTTTAGATTTGTTCTTTCTTCTCACGACTGCTTTGGCTATCAGGGTCTTTGGAGTTCCATACAAATTTAGGATTATTTCTTCTATTTATGTGAAGAATGCCTTTGGTATTTTGATAAGAATTGAATTAAATCTGTAAGATGGTTTTGGGTACTGTGACCATTTTAGCAATATTAATTCTTCCAATCCATGAACACAGAATGTCATTCCATTTGTCTGTGTCCTCTTAAATTCCTTTCAGCAAAGTTTTGTAGTTTTCACTGTACAGATCTTTTACTTACCTGTTTAAATTTATTCTTAAATATCTTATTGTTTTTGATGCTATTCTGAATGAGATGGTTTTATTTATTTTCAGATGCTTCATCATTAGCATAAAGGCATGTATTTGATTTTTTATGTTGTTTTTATCCTGCCATTTTACTGAAATTATTAATTACAACAGTTTTTGATGGATTCTTTGAGATTTTCTAAGTATAGGGCCATATCATCAGCAAACAATTTTGCTTCTTCCTTTACATTTGGATGCTTTTTATTTCTTTGTGGTGCCTAATTGCTCTAGGTAGAACATCCAGTGCTACACTGAATAGGGGTGGTGAGAGTGGGCACCCTTATCTTGTTCCTGAGAGGAAACACATTTCAATTTGTATCCACTGTATATAATGTTTGTTATATGTGTATGTCCTTTATTTTGCTGAAGTGTGTTCCCTCTACACCCAGTCTGGTAAGTTTTTATCATGAAAGGATGTTGTGTTTTGTCAAATGCTTTTTCTGCAGCTATTGAGATGATCATGTGATTTTTATCTTTCAATTTATTGATGTGATATGTTACATTTATTGTTTGTGTATGTTGAATATCCCTGCATCCCAGGAAACATCCCATTTAGCTATATTGTATAAATCTTTTACTGTGTTCTTAAATTCGTTTTGCTAGTATTTTCTTGAGAATTTTTACATCTATATCATCAGGAATATTGGCCTAATAGCTTTGTTTTCTTGTGCTATGCTTACCTGGTTTGATATCAAAGTAATGCTGGCTTCATAGAATGAGTTTGAAAGTGTTCCCTCCTTAATAGTTTGGAAGAATTTGAGAAGGATTGGTATTACTTCTCCTTTAAATGTTAGATAGAATTCTCCAGTGAAGCCATCAGGTCCTGGAGTGTGTGTGTGTGTGTGTGTTGGAAGTTTTTTGATTACTGATTCAATTTCTTTACTCATATTGATCTGTTCAGATTTTCTATTTCTTCCTGATTCAGTCTTGGTAGGTCATAAGTTTCCAGAAATTTATCCATTTCTTCTAGGTTATACAATTTTTTGGCATATAATTATTCATAGCAGTCTCTTATGATTCTATGTATTTCTGTAGTATCAGTTGAAATGTTTCCTCTTTCATTTGATTTTATTTGACTGCTTTTCTTAGTTTAGCTAAAGATGTGTCAGTTTTATCTTTTGAGAGAACCGGTTTAGTTTCACTGATGTTTTCAGTTGTTTTTACCTGGTCTCTATTTCATTTATTTCTGCTCTGAGCCTTAGCATTTCCTTCCTTCTGCTAACTTTGGGCTTAATTTATTCTTTTTCTAGTTCCTTGAGGTATAAAGTTAGGTTATTTGAATCTCTAACTTAATACATGCATTACTGTAAAATTTTCTCTGAACTGCCTTTGTTTCAGCCTATAATATTTGATATGTTTTTTTTTTCATTTGTTTTGAAGTAACTGTTTATTTCCCCTTTGATTTTTTTCTCTGACCCACTGGGTGTTCAGAAGTGTGGTTAGATTCCACATATTTGTAGATCATCTCACCTTCCTCCTGTTGTTGATTTCTACCTTCATACTATTGTGGTCAGAAAAGATACTTGGTAGCTTTCAATCTTAGGTTTCCTAAGATTTGTTTTGTGGACTAGCATATGATCTATCCTGGACACAGTTCCATGCGTACTTGAGAAAAATGTGTACTCTGATGTTAATGGATGGAATGTGAATAGGTCTATTAAGTCCATGTATTCTAAAGTGTGATTCAATTGAAAATTTCCTTGTTTTTTGTCTGGACAATCATCCCATTTCTGATAGTGAGGTGTAGAAGTTCCCCAAAAATATAGTATCGTCCAATTCTTCCATAATTTTGCTATTAATTGCTTAATATATTTTGGGGCCTGGTACTGGGAGCAAATATGTTCATGATTGATGTATCTTCTTGATATACTAACGTCTTTATAATGAATGACTGTCTTTGTTTTTTGTTACCCTTTTAGGCTTGAAGTCTCTTTTTCTAAGTATAGTTATTGCCACCTTCTTTTTGTTAAGTGCTTGGAATATCATCTTTTATCCTTTCACTTTGAGCCTATATGTCTTTGGATCTGAAATGAGTCTCTTGTAGGTGGGATATATACTTGGGTTTGGTGGTTTTGTTTGTTTTTACCCATGCAGTTACTCTGAGCCTTTTGACTGGTGAGTTCAATGCATCTATTATATTCAGGATTATTGATATGTAGGCATTTGCTGCTGCCATTTTATCTTTTTCCTTCTGGTTATTTTGTCTCCATTGTTTCTTTTTTCTTTCTGTTTCTTTGTACCTTTGTAAATTGGTTTCCATGGTGATTTGCTCAATAACCACCCCCCTTTTTAATGTTTTGTGTCTCTGCTCTAGGCTTATGCTTTGTGGTTACCATGAGATTTGCATATTACATCTCACAGATAATATAGTCTTTTTTATGCTAATAGCAACTTATCTTCTATGCCTATAAAGGTTCTATCATTTTACTCTTCACTTTTTATATTTTTGATGTCACAAGTTATTTCTTCTTATGCTTTGGCTTCGTTACTATGTTGTAGTATAGTTTTTAATGCCCTTTTCCTTTTACCTTTATGCTATATGGCAGTCCTTCATTACCTGCTGTTTCAGTTAACCATGATTAACTGTGGTCCAGAAGCAGATTATCCACTTTCTGAGGTTTCAGAAGGTCAATAGTAGCCTAATACTATGACACAATGACTATGTCACTCACCTCACTTCATCTCACTACATAGGCATTTCATCATTTCACATCATCACAAGTGTGAGTACAGTACAATACTCTCATGGGGAGACAGAGATATTTATATAACTTTTATTACAATATAGTTACAATTGTTCTATTATTTTTGTTCTTTATCCCTCTGTCTAATCTATAAATTAAACTTGATCATAGCCATGTATATGTGTGTGTGTGTGTATATATATATATATATAGAGAGAGAGAGAGAGAGAGAGAGAGAGAGAATGAGAATAAAGTGTTCAGTACAATCTACAGTTTCAGGAATCCAATGAGAGTCTAAGAATGTGTCCTCCATGGATGACGGGGGGTGGAGTACTGTAGTTAAGAGTTTAATATTATTTTCTTTAAAAGTTAGAGCATTCGGGGCGCCTGGGTGGCGCAGTCGGTTAAGCGTCCGACTTCAGCCAGGTCACGATCTCGCGGTCCGTGAGTTCGAGCCCCGCGTCAGGCTCTGGGCTGATGGCTCAGAGCCTGGAGCCTGTTTCCGATTCTGTGTCTCCCTCTCTCTCTGCCCCTCCCCCGTTCATGCTCTGTCTCTCTCTGTCCCCCCAAAAAATAAATAAACGTTGAAAAAAAATTTAAAAAAAAAATTAAAAAAAATAAAAGTTAGAGCATTCTATTTATCACCTTAATCACAATTCTGTGTATTTTTTCTTTCCATTTCAGCTTAAAGAGCTCCTTTCAACATTTCCTGTAAGGCAGGTCTAGTGTTAGTGAACTCCCTCAGCTTTTGTTTGTGAAGGAAAGCTCTTATTTCCCCTTCATATCTAAAGGATAACATTTCTAGATAGAATATTCTTAGCTGGTGGTTTTTATCTTTCAATATCTTGAATATGTCATTCCACTCTCTCCTGTCCTATAGAGTTTCTGATGAAAAATCTGTGGATGGCCTAATGGGGGTACTTTTGTAGGTTACTGTCTCTATTTTTCTTCTTTGCTGTTTTTAAAATTCTTTTTTATGGACTTTGACAGTTTTAAAATAATGTTTCCTAGAGAAGGTATCTCTTTAAGATAATAAGGTGTTGTATCAGTTTCAAGGATTTGTATACCCAGTTCCTTCCCCAAGTTTGGAAAGTTTTCAGCTATTATTTCTTTAATTAGGCTCTCTGTCCCCTCATTCTCTCTTCACCTTCTGGGATACTCATCATTATGATGATGGTTTTTCTAATGAAGTCAGGGTTTCTTCACATTTAAAAAAATCTTAATTCTCTATCTTCTTCCCTATGAATCATTTCTATTAACATCCTTGAGATTGGTAATTCTCTCATCTGCTCTATTTCCAATGCTTTCTAATATATTCTTCATCTCTTTTTTAATTCTTCCACTCTAAAATTTCTGTTTGGTTCTATTTTAGAATTTAAATCTCATAGGTAAAATACTCCTTTTGTATGTTAATTATATTCCAGAGATCACTGTACAGTTGGCCCTAGAAAAAACACAGGGGTGAGGGGCACTGACCTCCCATGTAGTTGAAAATCCATGTATAACTTTTGATTCCCCCAAAACTTTACTAACAGCCTACAGTTGATTGGAAGCCTTACCAATAACATAAACAATTAATACATACTTTATGTTATATTATGTACTGTATTCTTACAATAAAGCTAAAGAAAATGTTATGAAGAAAATAAGAGAAAATATATTCACAGTGCTGTACTGCCTTTATTAAAAACAACCCATGTGTAAGTGACCCTGTGCAGTTCAAACTTATGCTGTTCAAGAGTCCGCTATATTCACTTTCTGAGTCCCCTGTGGCTTGTTGAATTTCATCATAACAGCTATTTTTAATTATTGATCAGATCACAATACTCCAATTCTTTGGGTTTTGTTGCTAGAAAATTGTCATTTTCTTTGTGTGATACTATATTACCATGATTTTGCATGGTGTTTGATGGGACATGTATCTGCTGCTGTATTTGAAGTTGTGAACACCTTATTTAGGCAAGGTTTTGTTTACTTTGATTCAAATAGTTCAACATGTTAATAGGAGCATTCCTTTTGTTTTCCTAGTGACGCTATAGCACAAGTTTTTGGCTTCTCTTATAGGAGCTGATTTGCCGCTAAAGTTGGGACCACAAACATTTAAAAAAAAAAAAAAAAGGCAAAGAGTGGCAACAGTGCAACAGGGAAGTATGTAGCTAGCCATTGTGGCTTTGGGTGTGCCAGTGGCCCAGCATGGGGAATCCTAAAGTTGGGGAGGGTCCTAGAAATCTGTGGGCAGTTCTCTTACCTCCCAGGCAGAAAGCAAGAGACTCTTTCCTTCAATTCTCTTTGCCTCCTTCCTTTTCCTTGCCCTCCCCCAACTACTGTGTTCTCTGTTCTGACAGAAGCTGGTCTTTCCAGTTGCAGCAAGTATGGACAGACAGACCCCCACTCACTGCCTTCACCCTCCTGTAACAGATGGGTTCTGCAGGCCTGCTGCTTAACTAGCTGTGACCTTCTCTGACATCACTACCTCTGCCTCCACTGGCTCCATCCCCACTTCCTTTGCTCTGTCATCTCCTCCACCGTCAGATCCACCCACTTTCAGGTGCACAGATGAATGGATTCCTCAGATATCTTGGTATACTGTGCTGAGGTGTTTTTGCCTGTTTGTTTGTTTTAAGTTAATTATGTCCCATAATTGTAAATCAAAGGGGACAGAAAAGAAGAATGACTTACACCATCATGATGTTGATATCATTCCCCCCATGTCATTTCAGATATGCATTACTGTAGAATTTACAGATAATATCAAAATGGTACATGGCTACATCAGAGTGATTATAGTATTAAGGAGTTCAAAACTATGCTAAATACATGTGTGTACATGTGGTGTTTGTGTGTGTATATAAATGGACATTACCTAAAATCTATACAGGATTTTGCTTTAAAGAATTCATGGCTAACATAATGCTTTCATAACAAGATTTTAAAATGCACACAGATGATAATTTTTAGTGTAGCCAAGCCTCTAAATCTATCCTTCACAAGAATATAAGTTTAAAGCCTTGTCAATCAGAACATAATTAGGTACATTCACATGCAGAACAGATAGGAATTTTGGAAATCTTTCCTTTGCTTAGTACATGTGAGGAAAAAATATGGATGATTTTATGTACATATCTGTGTATGTATACTACAAGTTATACGTAGAATGTAACAATGTTATAAAAATATACTTAACACTTAATAAACAGTTAAATCACTATTCAAGTCTAAATATGCTACCAAAACAATCAAAACATCCACATGTAAAACCAATGTCACTGGAGGAGATATAGTTAAGGACATGTTATGATTATAATAGCTACTTTTTTGTAACATTTTTATAGATACAATAAATATTTCAAAGTGTTAAAACAAACACCAAACCATGGGTCCAGGCTGATAAATATTATATAACAATGCACTGACTCATACTTCAATAAACTGTGGAAATGTCCTAATTGAGTGCTTCGGATATCTACTGATCCCATAGATATGCATCATGTCATGGAAAGAACATGTTACTGGACTTAGAGACTGTATATTTGAGTTTCATATTTAAAATCTGCAAGAGATGTGACCTTGGTATACTCATTAGCTGACCCTGTTATCTTCACTGAGAAATGACAACAGTAAATTTCCAATGTTTCATGAAGATCAAAATCAAAATGAGATATTTTTAAAATTGGAAACCTCTATTCAATTATTGATAATATAAAATTAAATATGTACAGTCTGGACATTAATTTTTGCTTATAACAGAACCACTCAGGTAAAAAATTGCTCCAACCCTTATTTTTCCATGAAAATGTATAAATTAGTAGTACATCTCAATGATACTTAGAATGTGTTCATGTCTTTATTAATTCTGCCTCTATCAAGTAGGAGGTAATATCACATGTTTTTTACAGCAGCTAATGAAAATACTTTGAGAAAGATTACCTCCATATTTGTATGCATTGTCATATGCAGCCACAAGAGCTAGGTACTTTTCTCTTTAACTTATTCACATCAATGAAAATGAACGCTCTTGATAGAACTAAATTTGTATGTCTTTAGAATTTCTAAAACTATATGATTGAGATTATTTTTTTTTAATCAGAACTATAGTTTAAAATGTAACATAATATAGAATAATTGCCTCTAAATATTTTAATCAAATATTATGAAGAAAGAGTTCTTCCGGCAAATGAAGTACCTATAAATACTCTTTTAAAGAAGAAAAAATAAGCAATTCCACATTTCACTTTAGGATTTAAAGAGAATTTCTGAAAAATAATCAAATCCAGTATGTGTGTACTTGTTTATTACAGTTAAGATCAAGCTGCAATAACTGTTAAAGATTTTGATAGGGTGTTCATGTTGATGAATATTTTCCTTGTTTCTCCTAGTACTGAAAGTATAAATTAACTATAATTTGGTAGTTGATTTCATTGTAGGGTCTGTGGATGGGAAACAAACCATGAGAAAAGTCAAATACAATATTTATTAATAGAAAAACTAAAGGGTAGTTCTGAGGAGTCTCAGACGCACTAAACATTCTCAAAATATCTAGTCCTCATCTTCTGGAAATTCACAAAAGTTCAATTTGAAAAGGTAAGCAATTATTTAAAGTACCACATATGATTTTATTTTGGTAACCCACTTTTAAAGCTTTAACTAAAATTTCAAACATTAAAAAAATTGTAAAGTAATGATATCTTTCAATGAAACAAATTATATGTGTGTGTATGTATGTATATATGTATGTGTGTGTGCATATATATATATATATATATATATACACACACACACACAACATGTAATACATATGGAACTCACTTTTTTCCCTCTGATAAAATAAGATTACTATTGTTTTTAATTTTAAATGGAATCTGAGAGCAGCCCATGTGTCAACTTCTCCAAACTTCTTAGGAAAATCATCCTGAATAAATAAATAAAAAAGCGAACCAATTATATTCAAGAGTTCTATGAAGCAAAGAAACAACTTAGTGTGCACTGTCTGGGTAAACTATTCTCATCAACTATATCAAGGCTGATGGAACTGTGTTGAGGATCAATAGGTATTATATGATAAATATGTCTGAAAGAGAAGTCCTGTCCACTGAGAAAAGGGATGGAGATATTTTGTCTTGTCCCACTCTCTTCTGCCTGGATCAAATACTCAGATTCTCTCCTGCAACAAAGCAATGTCTTCTCTTTTGTTTGTTTATTCAGACATAACTGATAACAGAAAACAACACAGTAGAAAGAAAGTGTAAATTTTAGTAACATGCTTATTATATTCTGGACAGTGTAGCCCTACAAGGAAAAATCAACTATTCGTAGAAAAATGAATCAATTACCAATATGACTGTAAATACAATTCTGCTGCCCTTCCACCCTCCATTTTTTTTTTAATACTGATGCACAGACCTACTCTACATTAACTTATTATCTCCAATGTGGAAGAAAATTCTAAATCATCTGAAATCAATACTCTGAGCCTGTCAACCAGAAGTTTCAGCACAGCCTAAAATGCTGTTCATGACACTTTATTCCCAGGTAACCACCGAGAAGGATATGAAATATATACCCTAAGACTGTACTTTTAAGTATCCTAGACTTGCATTTGATGACTGTGCTTAAACTTTGTTAGAAACAAGAGGTTTTACTTTGTTGGCTTTCTCCTGCTTAAGCTCAGAAAGCATTTTTGGCTTCTTCCCTGCTTTAATTTGTAATTTTCTTTCCAGTCTTACAAAAAAAAAAAATCTACCTCTGCCTATACTGTACCTTCCTTTCCCATCTCCTATTCTTCTTCCTTTTTCTGGTAGGCTGCTAAAGTGTTGTTTTTTCTTTTTTAACTTTCTATTTTGAATTAAATTTATTTAATTCACTTAATTAATTAATAAGAAGTTGCAAAATATTAGGGAGTCTTCTCACCCTGCTTCCTCTAATGTTACTATCATATATAACCATAGTACAATTAGGAAGAAACAACATTGATACAATATTACTAAACGATACCCATGAAATTTTTACCAATTTTTTTCTCTAATGTCCTTTTCCCATTCTAAGATTGTGACCAGGATCACACATTGCAATTGTTGTTATTTCTCTTCAATCTCTTCCAGAATGTAACGATTCCATATTCTTTTTCCTTGTCTTTCACAACTTTGACAATTTTCATGAGTCTTGATAAGTTCATTTGTAAAATGTCTTTCAATTTATATTTGTCTGATATTCATTCATGATTGGAATAGTTAGGCATGTTTGGCAGTAACAGCACAACAGTGATGTCTGTCTTTCTTAGTACATCATATCAAGGGGTCCATGATATTGACAGGTTATTACCGATAATGTTAAGTTTGATCATTTGGCTAAGTTGGTATCATTTGAGTAGTCCCCTGTAAGGTTACTGTTTTTTCTTTTGTAGTTAATATGTTGGTGAAGAAACTTGGGGATTAGTCAAATCCTGTTTCTCTTCAAACATTCAGTAGTAATATACATTTAATATTTAAAATGAGATGTATTTTCTGTAATTTTAATAAATTTTTGCAGCAAGTATGTTCAATACAGTTGAGCAGATACTAATTAGAATTTCTCAATGAGTCTTAGAGAAACATACAATAATGAAGGCACACACCTATCTCAGATTTAAAAGTCTGGGCAAAACAGACAAGGAAAACGTGGCCCAGCTTCTGGTGAGGTATTTTATTTCCCGTATTTTCTAGATACCCTATAGTGAAACTAAACTACTTTTAAAATGAGAAAAAATGTTTTAAAAATTATGTTGGTGTTAACCAGCATGAACAAACATCCTATATAACCATAAAACAGTATACACAGCTTGGTATGAAAAACATTGTATGCATAGCTGCGACCATTTCTCAAATGTGATCTTCTTAAAAATATACAAATGTATTTATTTGTCTAAGTTTCATTTTAGAACCTAAAGTCTCTTGATTTAGAAATTATCATTTAAAAGCAAATTATCCATTTCAAAATCTATTTTATACACTAAAGTCTCTACCACTGACTTTTACTTATCCAGTTTCCTGTATTTTCCAATATTTTCATGTCTACACCCTATAAACTGGCTCGTGAATGCACCTTGTGCCCAATTTCTGGCTACGTCTACGTATATGTCTTCTCCATTTAATTTTTTTAATGTTTTATTTATTTTTGAGAGAGAGACAGAGTGCAAGCTGGGGAGGGGCAGAGAGAGAGGGAGACAGATTGTGAAGCAGGCTCCAGGCTCTGAGCTGTCAGCACAGAACCCGACACAGGGCTCAAACTCACGAACTGTGAGATCGTGACCTAAGCCGAAGTCAGCCACCCAACTGACTGAGGCACCCAGTCGGTCCTGTCTTCTCCATTTTATATCCATGATATAATCTAGCCTTGGACTAATTTTACTGGATGCTTTACATAGTAGTTGGTTGAATGTTTTAATAATTATAAAAGTAGGAAGAAAACATAAAATATACTCTGGTTTTCTTATTTTACACTTGTTAGGGTGGCTGGTGACACAGGTGGCACAGAATTGTACAAAGAGTGAAGGACCAAATATCAATTGGAATGTCAGCTGTCTGTTAGGCTAGGCCTTTTAAGTAGTTTTAAGGATGTGAGAGTTGCAGCTACACTCACTGTGGAGGAGGTCTAGGGAAGGGGTTGACTCTTGGCCAGGTAGAGCATGAGGTGACAAGTTTCTCGAGGGGTTCTCTTTGGGGTTTGTCCAGAAATGTGGGTTGTGGTCTGGCTAGAGAAGGTGGAGTCTTTTCTGAGAAGGTGGGGCACCATGACTTAGAAAAATAAAGAGTTAGGGCGAAGCGTAGACACCTGTGACTTTTGTCTGTAAGCTTGCTTGAGGAGGGGGCTTTGAATAGAACCCTTTCAACATTCATTCATTAATATGAATATTTTATGTATAAATCACATTAACAACCTTTCAAGCAGCTTATTTATGGACCATTTGTATTTTAGAATTAATTTTAATATTTTAAGAATAAATTTCTGAACCAAAGTTAAATCTGATACATAAATATTTAGCATAATCTTACAAAATTGTCATGTAGACCAAGATAGTGTATAACAGGCAATTTCGTGTGATTCAATGTAATAGTTATTTGGTTATAATCACATTAATTTCAAAGACAGTATGATTTATGTTTGAATATTATAATCAGATAAAATGGCAGAAATACTCGGACTTCTTCAAATGCTATTTTAGCCAAAAATAGGGAAACACATTAGGATCTTCTATATACTTATTATCTTACTCCACATTCTTTGTTTTATGTGTGAGATGACAAAACAAAGATATTTATGCATGGTTGAAAGTAGTATAGTGTATAAGTCTTCAATTTAGCAACCTATCCACAGCTAAATCTGAGTGGGTTACAGAAATAATTAATATAAATGAAATGTATACAGGAACTAAAAATATAGTGTTGTAAACATGGGTATTTAAATGTGGGGGTTAAAAATATGATTCTGGGTACCTGGGTGGCTCAGTAGGTTAAGCATCCGACTCTTGGTTTCGGCTTGTCATGATCCCAAGGTTGTGGGATAGAGCCCCACCTCAGGCTCTGTGCTGACTTACGGTCAAATGTGACAATGTGATATGAAATGACTTTAAAAATATTGATTCTGGGAGCCTAGGTGGCGCAGTCGGTTAAGCGTCCGACTTCAGCCAGGTCACGATCTCGCGGTCCGTGAGTTCGAGCCCCGCGTCGGGATCTGGGCTGATGGCTCGGAGCCTGGAGCCTGTTTCCGATTCTGTGTCTCCCTCTCTCTCTGCCCCTCCCCCATTCATGCTGTCTCTCTCTGTCCCAAAAATAAAAATAAACGTTGAAAAAAAAATTAAAAAATAAATAAAAATATTGATTGGAAGAAAGTGTGAAGACTATGAATCCTCAAGTTTTTAAAATCATTTACACTCTGTGTGGAAAAAGAAAAATAATCAATTTTTCTATCAACCACAATGGAAACAAAAAGCTTTATCTAATAAAATTAGTATTTACTAATTATGCAACATTGAGGAAGCTACTCTTTTTTTCCTGTTAAGCTTAATGATAGTATATGACTCAGTGAGTTACTGTGATTATTAAAAAATATAGCATTCATAGTTATCAAGATTCTTGACGCATGTTAAAATACTTAATAAACTATAGGTAATTTTAGGAAAATATATAAAACTTATTCTAAAGACCAGATCACGTTTATCAATGGGAAAGCTTTGTATCAAAAGCAACAGGTAAAATGATGTCTAAGTAGGTAATGGATTCTAATTTGTGCTTTGTGAAATGTATGGGACTTGTACAGATGAAGATTAAAATGCCAGGAGAGGATTCAAGGTTGGAGTTCAACACAAAATTCACACTAGTCACGGTGGCCTACATAGGTTGTTAGCAACGATAAAATCAGTATGAGATATCTAAACATCCAACAGTAATAGAACGAAAAATGTATTTAAGAAGCGATAGGATAAAGTTAGAAAGGCCTTGTAAGTCAAACATACGTCATGCTTTGAAACATTATATGAAGTAAATGCATTTTAGACCTGAAGGATTCTAGCTGGCAGTGGAAAGCAGAATGGCAGCGTGGATGAGGGTAGAAGTAGGGGGACCATTTTGGAGCAGGTATGAAAGCAAACTGAGTGTGAACTGTCAGGACTATGGACCTGGCTCCGTGAAGTACAAATAGAAAAGGAAAGTGAATCTAAGAGTTGGAATAAAACAAGATATAATTTGGTGGCAAAATTCTTACATTTTAAATATAAAGGACTGAAACAATGTAGTACAGTGAAAAATGTTTCAGATTTCACCTCTGGCATGTACCTGCTGTGTACCTTGATAGGGCAAGGTAAATAAACTGTAGTGTCCTACTCTACAAAATGTACGTGACATACTATAGGCATGATAACATCTACTGAAACAAAAATTACTAAATTTGTTATTTGATCTAGTTTTCTTTTTCTTTTCAATCTGTTGCCTTTGATTCCCATTATAGGATAATAAATATAGTACTTAACACAGCACTTGGCTACTGCATAGATTTAATAAGTGATATTAGCATTATGAATATTAAGGAAAAGACGTAAAGAGAGAGGTCTTTAAGACTCATTATCTGCATGAACTGGAAAACTATTATTATAATTCATAGGAACGTAGGGGCATCCAGTTTGGGGCCAGGGTCGGTACAGGGGAATGATAGTATAAGACAGTATGAAACTGATTTGAGGATGGGGTTCTCTATTAAGCAGAGTTAAAACAAAACTGTTAGGAGCACACAGTTCCTACTAAAGAAACAGTTTTGTTTTCCTTTTAGTTATTGAAATTCAAATATGATTAACCCATTTTGTCTTACCTTGTTTTATTTTTCCCCAGTGGTAATAACAGTCTAATACAATACAACCAATTTAAATTGAAGCCCACTGATAAAACATATCATGTTACACCACATGGAATTCTGACCAAATTCCATAATTCTGCTTGCCTACAGAGATTATATTCATAAATGTTTCTTCAGCCATTATCCAAATTATAAATGAGAAGTAAACTTTTAGATAAACATAGTTTGAAAGCAGGTGGTGTTTTGATTATTTGCATCTGAACATTCTAATGAAGCCATGAAATATGAATAGATGGTAATTTATTGAAAGAAATGAAAAGGGAGTTTTTAGCTGAAACCTCAGGGTAAGAGGAATACTTCATGAAGTCACCAAGTATGAAATTTAAATTCTCCTGCTGAGTTAAATATGACTTGACAATGTCAATGAACTTGGAGAAAAATGACAAATTACTATTATATACTCAACTTTCCAAAAGTCATGCTGTTAGCTATTGTAAATACTGCAGGATACTACTGAAAGGAAGGCTTTACATTTATACTCATTTTTTGTGTAAAATACTTTTCCTTTTACATTGGTATAAACTACAGCTGAGTTCAGATAATATGTAATAAGGATTTAGAAAACTTTTCCGTTCCTAAAAACAAAATGGCAGTATAGTGTTCTGACTTTAAATTTTATCTTTTCAATCTTAAGTTATTACCTACAAAACCCATAAATTCCCTTATCCTCCATAAGCCTATACCTGAGTATTGTAACTTTTTGATAATGTTTCACTATCACTGCTAAACATGCAGTTAGAGTCCAGTAAAAGTGGAAATGGTCCAATTATATCAGAAACATTTTTTTTCAATTGAAAATAAAACTACCAAAAGCCCAGGAAAAAACAACTGGCAAGTAACATGTAAAGTAAAACAACAAAAATTTAAAATATTCTCTTCTTTATCACACTGAAGAAAATGTGTTTGTTCACAATTCTGAAGCCTATGGAAATCATTTCTACTTTTAAACATAAAAGTATTTTGATCAACATGATGTTAAAAAAAGATTTGTAATATGTGAATTGATAATTATTATCTATTAACTTTAACAACACTTTACTGAGTTTATGGGTAGTGGTAGCTATACTTTAGTAAGAACAGAATTTTGACATGTGGTAATTTTTAATGCTGCCATCCTGTCTCCTTAAATAGAAAATATGATATCATAATTTATTGCTCCCTCTAATTCTTATGCCCATATCAGTCACCGGTTACTATTAATGAAACCCAGTATATTTGTTAAAATGGGCTATTCTTCTCCATCCCTGACACATCTACCTTAATGTAGACCATTATCTTCTCTCTTTTGAACTATTTTATTAAGGGTCTTCTATCTTGTTTCATTGTCACAAAACTTTCTATCTTAATGTATTCTGAGTATGTCTTTCAGAATTATTTTGTTAAAAAGGAAGCAGTAATTCTACTCCATTATCTGTATACCTCTTTTGTTTATGCAAAGTACAGTGTATAAAACCTATTTTGTTAATTTGGCCCTTACAATCTGGGCCAACCTACCCTCCCAACATCCTTCTAGTACACTGGTTCCCACATAAATACCTAGATTCTTACCACACTGAATTTCATGAGCCACTGTCTTTATATATTATTCCTTATGCCAGAAATGAGTCATAATTAATAATAACTTGATTAGCAAAGTTCTACATCTTCCCAGACTCAGTTTATATGTTACCACCATAATAAAACCTTCCCTATCACCCCCAGAAAGATTTAGTGTCCCAGTCTTTGATATGTTCTTAAAGCCGAATTCCCAGCTCTATAGTAAAACTTACCAAATTTACACTCATTAATTTGTTAAGACCTTGTGTCATCAAATGAACTAAATGGCCTCTAGGACTCTGATACGCAAGGAGAGGTTGGTGGACCAGCTTGCACCTTTATACCAAAATAAGTCCCCTGCTCCACTCCACTCCAGAACTCTCTAAATTAAATTTGCATTTTTAAAGAGATCCTCATATGACTAGTTTTAAAAACACTGTTGCAGGGGCATCTGGGTGGCTCAGTAGATTCAGCATCAGACTCTTGATTTCGCCTCAGGTCATGATCTCATGGTTCTTGAGATCGCACCCCATGTAGAGCTTCACCTTGTCAGAGCAGAGTCCACTTGGGATTCTCTGTCTCCTTCTCCCTCTGCCCCCCACCGATCCCATTCTCTCTCTTTCTCAAAATAAAGAAATAAACTTTTAAAAATATAAAAACACTCTTACAGAATATATATACATATATGTACATATCCATCCTTTGGGCCAAGTACAGAGTAGAATCCTCAACTACAAATTACTGAAGAAAATTTTGTTTGAACTTAGTACAATGAATTTTACTGATTAAGTGTGCAATTTAAACTCTTGAGATTTGAGTACATATTTGATATAAAATACAATTCTTTATTTCCTACTTTAAGCTCTTATGTTGGTAATAAGAAGAAGAATCAGTAGCATTCCATTTAAGATGTTACAATCAGAATTTAGTTTGTCAAATGATTCTCTTCTTTATAGCCACTAGTGGTGAGTTTAGGATTCTTAGACAAAATTAACTCTCGAATTCATATGGATCATATAATGATACCCTACCTATATTTCACATGCCTGAGATACAATGTTCTAGAGTAAATTCACATTTGTGCAACTAAAGGATCTGACTTTTTTTTCTTTCTTTTTTTTTTTTTTAACTTAAACTGATTAGGCTGTTAGCAGATAAGTTACTTATTCAGGACATATAAAACACTGAGGCTTAGACCTAATCTGAATTCCTGTTGCTCAAGGGACAAACAAATCTTTGAAAGCTCATCCAGGGCTGAGTGAAGGTCGTCAATGCAGGACTGTGTTTCGTTAAACTAAATGCTGGATATAGACTCCTGAATTTTAGGCTGTGGGCCTCTTTGCCTAAACTTATTGAACACAAATTCAGAAAAATTCAAAAAGCTCTCCTAAGTTCCTCTGAGAATGTAACATGAGGGTCTATATCAAGAGGATATACAGAATAGAGATTAATAATCAAGGAAAGTTCATTCCATATGAGATAATACTATTCCTTAATAGGTGATCATAATATGATTCATTTTACATCATGCCCTGATAAAACTGAAGAAACATGTCCATGTGGGCTACAGGCTAAAAATAAAAATATAATTAAGAAAACTACTCTATGTGTCCTCTGAAATATACCATAATGATTAAATACACATATTACTATTGGAAGAATACTGTTTTAATTCCAAAATTAATTTTGGGGGTTCAATCCACCTAAGAAAGTAGAACCTTATGATGTCATATGAGTGTACAAAACATTTCCTACTAGTTTTCTGTTTAATGAAACTTCTTTCACCAGAAAAAAAGTAACCTTCTTTAACCAGATAAAAAATAATCCACTGAAAAATATCAAGAATAAAAACAATATGTTGATTCTTTATGCAACAGTAGCTGCCAATGCTAAATGCTGTTATCTCTATTGATTAGCCTGCTTTAAAAGCTGGATCCTTAGCACTACATACTATTAATTGTTAATAAAAGGATTAATAGCTTAATATATCAATTTTCTAAGTGGGGGTTTGAGTAGAAAATTTAAAAGTTGAAGCTTCTCCACTTGGAATATGGATATATTCCTGAGAAGAAATGTTTTATTTGATTTTGGCTTTCTACTTATGTGGTTTTAGATATGAAAATGTAAAGTTGAAATCATGTCCTTTGATACTGACCCCACTCAAATCATTTCTATCTAAGATAATGAAAATACTGCATAATTAAAAGCTCTTGAACTGTTCATTGTGATTTGGCCAAAAGGCAGTGAATCTGCCAAAAAGAAAGAGAAAGGCTGTGAAGATGCCAACACAACTGAGTACTCCATATCTACATATTTCTAAATATGGCAATTTATTGGACACTTATGGGTATGGAAGGACACTGGGGTCAATTCAACCATAAGGCAATGCTGAGACACTTTCATTTTGACCTTTCCCTGGGCATAAGTTATGTCTTAATGAATGCATGTCTAGTTACAGACTGTATGTTCAGATGGGGAAAAAGATGAAAGCATAAAACATGATAACCACTACCATATAATAATTTTAAAATGTTATTTAATAAATTAACTGAAAATAGAAAAACAATATTTCATCTTATTTGAGAAATAGTATATTGGGTATCTTTTATATGTAAATATTCATGTATAAAATATGAATATTCCAAGTTAAATTCAAAAATTCAAAAGAAACAAATTAGATATTTATTTTTTCTTCTCAAATTTTCTTTATCACTGTAAAATCTTACCTCATTACTTTCATTTATCAGATTCAGGCAAATTCAAGGTATCAAAACTTGCCTGTCTTGAGACATAATGACCATGTGGGCAAAACAAAACCCATAGTACTGCAGAGATCTTCTTGGGTCTAATTTCCACCATTAATCTCCAGATTCCTCCTTCAAATACAAATGTTGATATGGTCTTTTCCATGAGATTTTTCTGGCACCCTTTTTAAACTACCAGGTCTGGTCAAACACGCCATATCCCAAACTGAATTTCCTAACAGGATGAGACAATCCTTGGGTTGTGCTCAAAAAGACATTTTAAAGTCAGAAACAAGAACGTATACTTATTAACGGATACGTTCAATAAAAATGCATCAAGCACCACACACCAAGCACTATGCCAGAATATGAACACCCCCCCACCCAATCAAAAACTATATTATAAGTAAAACCTTGGACTGTGAGTAAACTTGTGCTGCAAGTGTTCCGCAAGACGAGCAAACACTTTTAATAAATTTTAACTTGATAAATGAGCAATGTCTTGCAATATGAGTGTACGTGATGACAAATGTCACATGATCACAACTGTCCAATGGTTCTTAAAATTCACTGTGATACACAAGTGCTTTGGATTACAAGCATGTTTCCGGAACAAATATATCTCTCAAATCAAGGTTTTACTACAGGTGGCTCAGTCAGTAAAGCATCCGATTTTGGCTCAGGTCATGTTTTTGTGGTCCCTGGGTTCGAACCTCACATCAGACGCTATGCTGATAGCTCAGAGCCGAGAGCCTACATCAGATTCTGTTTCTCCCTCTCTCTCTCTCTGCCCCTTCCCCGCCCATGCTGTGTCTCTCTCTCTCTCTCTCTCTCTCTCTCTCTCTCTCTCTCTCTCAAAAATAAACATAAAAAAAATTAAAAACAAGAGTTTCAATACTAGTTCAGAAAAGACCATTCATTCTATAATGAGGTTGTACCATTGTTTCACTGAGGGTTTCTAACTTTAGTTTGAAAATTTCCTCCACTTATGGAATAGCTAGTCATGTGATTCAAGGAGGTAAAAGAAAGCATAGCGCTTCCCAAATGACTTTTAAATTACTCCATCACTCTACTACTTTACATATTAAGGAAAATCACTATGTTATTATTTACAGCATGTGTTTTCTAATTCATGAATAAAAAAGACTATTTTAACTTCTAGAAATATTATAGGTACTAGATTAATGTATGATGATTTAATAGACAAATTGAAGCATACTATATAATCATAGGGACCTAGAAGGTACAAGTGCAATGAGGAATAAAACTGCAGCTTCCACAAATATACAATATTTTATAATTTAACCCTGTTTTATTGAGCAAAATTCCAAACGAAAAATAAAAATGATTGATATTTACTAACTACATGTCAGACATTAGATTATTTAAATATGGTAAGCTACTTGCCTGCAGCACTGTGAAGTAATCTGAACATGTTTCCTATTCATTTCTTGTACTGGACTCTATGGACCTCACTCTAGTCTCTAAAAAGATCCTTTAAAATTCAACAGACATCTCTTTTGTTAATTTGAATACTTGTAATAATTTAAGAACAAGGTAACATCCCTAATTTTAGTGAAATATAAATATGGAAATCATAGTACCAAAACCTCAATTTATTTCTAAGCCTAGTCACCTGTTAGTGCTAATAAAACAAGAAAGGGCCATAAATCTGTTTCTATTCCTACACTTAATTCTGTATTTAAAAGCATTTTTGTGGGGGCACCTGGGTGGCGCAGTCGGTTAAGCGTCCGACTTCAGCCAGGTTACGATCTCGCGGTCCGTGGGTTCGAGCCCCGCGTCAGGCTCTGGGCTGATGGCTCAGAGCCTGGAGCCAGTTTCCGATTCTGTGTCTCCCTCTCTCTCTGCCCCTCCCCCATTCATGCTCTGTCTCTCTCTGTCCCAAAAATAAATAAACGTTGAAAAAAAAAATAAAAGCATTTTTGTAAGAGAAAGAGAGAGATGGAGGAGGAAGGAAGGAAGAAATGCATTTCATGATTTTCAGATAAATTTGAATTCTCAACAGAATGTTTTTTACAGTACATAATTTCACACTTTTTTTACTATCCAGGCAGGTATTTTAGTGTAATGTAGTTACAGTAGAATTATAAGCAGATGTAAAATATATGAAGTAAGTTTTATCAGTATGTCAAAAAATAGGTAAGGATTTCTAGCCATATTTCAATATTTCAACAGCCATATTTCTATAGGCATATTTCAATAACATAATATCACTGGAAAAAAAGAGAGTGATGAAAGACACACTTTAATTTTCCAAATTCTGTTAAAACAATTTACATAAACATTTTTCTTGAAATCAATAACTTCTTTCCAATCTCTGGCACAGATTTCAGAAGCATACCATAAAGAACATATGTCTAAATCATTGTACAATTCAAAAGTATAATACTTCTTCCATTATGCAAATAAGCAAACAGCATTAGAATATAATCAAATTTCCTCAAGGTTAAATGATCTATAGTCTGGCATTTCTATTTCATAATTGCCTTCAAGTTATATTTCCACAGATCCTTACAAAGCATAAGCGTTTTGAAGCACAGTTTATTATCTATCTCAGGCAAATGAAAATCAGAATATAAGACCATCCTTGGCAACCCTGATAAAATCCTTCACCATACAGTTAAAAAGAAATACTTCCGTTTATTTTAATTCTCACCTATAGTCTGTCTGTTCAAAGTATGTTTAAAGGCTCAAAGGAAAAATAAAGTCAGCTATATTTAAAATAACTTGTTTTTAAATGATCTATGCTGAACACAAGGAGGGAATGATAATGCAATACATATGTGAATTTTATTCAGAAGAGGATTAAGAGTGAATGTTGGTGAAGGTTTAGCAACATATTCAGTTAATGTGCACATGACCTAAACAGAAAAAAAAATCACATAAAAGTGTTTTTAAAATTTCTTCCAACTACCTAGTTAACAATGTTCAAGCAGTTTATTATTTGACCAGTATACCTCAGTGGTATTGCTGAGAAAATTGCTATTTAAGAATTTGTCACATGTTCATTTTCTTAACACAAAGTAGGACAAAATTTTAAAGAGTCTTCTTAGAGTAAATATCACATTCTTTCTACTTTTCCATGTGAATCAGAATTCAGATAAAAGGGAAAAAACACTACACACAAACCACCACCACCACACAAACACAAAAGGAGAAAATAGAGCCAGTGCTCTTTCTTTCTTCTCTTAAATACAAATATTTCAGATACAAATATTTCTTCTGGGAGAAGAATGTAGATATTATTTTCACTAAATGGTGATATATATGTGTATATATATATATATATATTTTTTTCTTTTTGAGAGTGAGTACTGGGGCGGGGGTGGAGCGGAGAGAAAGAAAGAATCATAAGCAGGCTCCAAGCTCATTGTGGAGCCCAATGCAGGGCTTGTTCCCGCAAGCCTGGGATCATGACCTGAACCAAAATCAATAGTCAGACATTCAACTGACTGAGCCACCCAGGTGCCCCACTAAACTGAGTTCTAGAGTGGCACTGGGTGCTTAGGTGGTTACAACTATTTGTGCCACCAACTACTATTTATTTTAGAGATCCATTGGCTCTAGAATTAGGGGTATTCAGCAGAAAATGGGATGCTGCCTGCTGAAGGCTTACTGCAGCCCGAGAGATGACATAGAGCTCAGTTCAGCCGAGCAATAATTAATGAAGATTATACAACTTTCTGAAGCAACTGGGAACATGAGCATTGTGAAAGCCATGTAAATGGTGAGTAATGACAACATTGTTCAAGGAGATCAAGGGTGTAATTAGAAAGTGAAAAAATGAAAACTAAAGTCACATTTAGAGACTGCTCAGAGTTGTAAAAAAACAAACAAAAAAACAAAATACACACGCGATTTGGTCCATGTAAATTTATCACTAACCCCCTACTCTTACTGCCAAAAACAAAAAACAAACAAAAAAAAACAAATAAAAAATGACAAATAGTGAAGTTAATATAGGAAGACAATTAATTGATCTTTATACATATAGTTATCTATAAACTTGATATATATGGAATTGAGCCAAGGAAAGAACAGCTGAAGGATACTAGAATTTTCAAATAGAAGTTCTGTAAGACCAAATAAAAGAAGATTTTTTAAAAATAATTACAAAAATAGCCGTAAAGAGGATAATGCAACTGAAGCAAGAACAAATAAACCTATTCCTAGTTTAAAACTGGCACTACTGTAGTTTGTAGAGATACTCAAATTAATGAAATAGCAATGTTTCATCTACATGAGGCTCAGATTACTGTAGGTCATTTAAGCAGGCATTCATGTACACGCATGTGTGCGCACGCGCGCACACACACACACACACACACACACACACACACACACACACCCTCCCCCAAAACAAACTCTATACTATTTAGCCAGAGTTTATAATGAAATCTTGGGAAAGACAGACAAAACCATTGAAGCTGCAACAAAAATGTGTGAGCACATCAGGGTAGAAGGTCTTTGGTTTAATTACCAGAGAAGTCTAAATACAGCAATTGGCTACATCATGGTGAGGGTTACAAAACAGATGGAGTTTGATTTGAAATCTCTTATGTTCTTATGAGAGATAAAGCAGGTTTTGAAAAGATAAATGGTAAAGATTATGCAAAGCAGAAATATTTTAATTATTTTTCCTCATTTTCTAACTTCACCATAAATAAATTCATTCATCTCTCCACTTGAGTTTCCAGATCTCAGTGGACTACAAATGTTTAAATAGCTTATCATCCTTATTCGATATAGATTAGTGTGTCTCTCTTGTCCAGCTCTACCAATTGACTCAATAATCAGATATGTTTCCATTTCATTTAGTGTCCTAATTAAATATTGTGGGATTTTTGCCTACAAATTACAGGACACTTGCATTTTATCTCCAACAACACTGCACAGCCCATCATTCCTAGGAAAACCCAGGTACTACAAGGTATAACCCAGGTACAACCCAGTGCTCAGATTTGAATGCCTTGTTTCATTAATTGAAAACTGGAAAGGCTGAGTATTGAGCTAAATTGCCTCACTTGTGGTTATTATTGCTGCTTTATAGAGTTCAGTTGACTGTATCAGTTCCCTGAAAGATCCTATTTCCCATGACACTGAATGTTTGCACCCCTTAATGATGTTGCCACCAGAATTACGATATTCAACCAACTAAGGCAAAGCATTTCCCTTGTATTAGGTATTGTGATCACTGAAGCTTTCAGCCTGGCTATTCTGCCCTGGACTCTGCAGGGTACTAGTGCCAACAAGGCTCGCCCATCTCCACTATTGGGAGACCTCAACAGACCCCAATTACATAACGGATAATGTGGAAACCAATGATCACCATCTCATCCTCAGGTTTACTAGTAACTTCTGATGGTATTTTTGTTCTGTAGGGAGGTAAGACAGTCTATAAGTCAGTTCTTCCCAGCATTATAACCATATAAGCGCTCAATCTCCCTTCCATTTCTGTGTAAACTAGATGTTCATGTATCAGCAATTTTTGGCACAGGCTTTAACATAATTTTAAAAGTGGCAGGTTATGGAACATTCTAGCATCAGAAATGCACTTAGTCACAAAATCTGTTCTGTAGCATGTACTACTGTTAAATACTATCAACACACTTCCAGGGTCTGCCATATTTTCTTGTCAGATTATGTAGTCTGAGCATGATGAATTTATCAAAGACAATGTTTAAATCTCAGAAGAATGAATGTTAGCATCACTTCCCTCCCTCTCAGAAAACCTCAGAGATATCTTTGAATTGTCCACTTGCAGACTTTGGCCCATAGGAATGGATATAGAAGACTGAGACTAGAAATATAAGAAAGACTGATTACGTGAGCTTACAGCCAAAGGAATTTAACTTTTTCCCTATAACAGTATTTTCAACCTAGGGCAATCCTCTTCCTCCAGGATACATCTGGCAATGTCTGGAGCTATCTATCCTTGGTTGTCACAACTGAGGAGTGCTATTGGCATCTAGTGGGTAGTGAGGATTCTGCTAAACACCCCACATGTATAAGACTGTCTCCCACAGCAAAAAATTATTCAGCTTTAAATACTAATAGTGCGAGTGTTGAGAAATCCTGCTTTATAATTATAAAACTATCTGTATGAGTACAGCTTACCCGTCTTCATTCCTAAACTCCATCCAACTTGGATTCTCAAAGCTAGGATTTTGCAACCTTGTTGACATACTATCAAATGCTTATGTTCAGTCACATAAAATTTCCTTGGGTTAGAGTTTATAATCAAAGTTCCATTATAAATAAAAAGCCAAGAAGATCATTTACTAAAAAAACTAAAACTATTTTCTTTTCAAATCACAGGCTAAAATAAGGAATTAGAAAAATACAAATATACTAATAAAAAACATTAAAGTGTGCCAAATTAGTATTGGTTTAGAGCATGGAGATGATTTAGAGACACGGTGCATGTGTGTGTGAGTGTGTGCCCTTGTGTTTTATTGACTAGAAGAAAACTCACCAAAATGTTACAATAGTTAATACTGAATATTAGAAGTTTTAATAATTATTATTATTTATATATAACTGTAATAATCAAAGTACTAAAGCAGTATCATTTAAAATACATTTTGAACAGAACAGAGATTCAAAAAACTGACCCATACACATGCAATCAAATAATTTATGGTAAAGATAACTTTGCAATTTGGGGAAGAAAGAATGGTCATTTCAAAAGTAGTGCTGTACTATTTATATATTCAAATATAAAAGCCATAATATTGACCTCTATTCCTATTTCACAGCATAATTCAAAGTTAATTCTACATAGAATACATACATAAATGTGAATGGATAAACAATAAGGTTTCGGAAGAAAATATAGAACATCTTCATGAGATTTTACTAAGCAAACATTTCTTTAAAAATAGGATCAAAGAGCAAACCAGAAAGGAAAATAAAAATGTATATTGGGCAATATAAAATTAACAAATACTAGTTTCAAAAAGCATGACTAACAGAGTGAAAAGGCAATCTGTAGAACAGGAGAAAATATTTTGAATGCATAAATCCAAACACATCTAGAATATATAAGGAATTTTTATAAAGCAATAAAAAGGAAATAAAACTGGGCAAAAAAAAAAAAAACTTAAATGGAAAAAATCACAAAAGACATAGATAGCCAATAAAATTAATCACAAGTGCTCAACTTAGTCATTAGTTAAATGCATGTTTAAACAATGCAACAATATACACACATTTCAATGGTTCAAATATCAAATGAATAAATAAGTAAATAAATAAATGACAAATAAGTGAAGCAAAAGTCTCACATATTACTGATGGAGGTATAAATGATTAGAGCCTACAACCATGTTGCAAAATTATTTGATGCTATTTACTAAAGCTAAGCATCATACTCTATACTTGTAATCCCTATCCTAGATATTTATCTAAGAAAAATGATTACATATATTTATGAAAATATATATACAAGAATTATCATAGTGGCTTATTTAGAATAGTCAACACTTTGAAACAATTCAAGTATCCAGTAACTATGATATAAATATACTATAAAAATTAGTATATTCTAAATACTATAAATATACTATGAATGTATGTGTGTGTGTGTGTGTATGTGTGTGTGTGTGTGTGTGTGTGTGTGTGTGTGTGTATATATATTTCTTGTATGCCCCACTGAATTTAGGTAATAATACTTTTATTTTGCTCAATGGAAAATAAACTTTAATTCTCATTACATATTAGTTTGCAAATGTTTTCTGTTCAGACATAAGCAGGGCACCTATTACCGTAAGCACTATAAGAAAACAACAATCTTTCTCAAACTCCAGTTCCTCATAAATATAACTAAAATATTCACAAAAGAGTATCTTGGAATTAAAATACGAGCAAAATTTAGTGCAAATCCTAATATGAATATTTATTTTTGTCTCATCACCTACAAAAATTCCAAATGACATCTATGAAATAAAATATGTATAATATTCAGACCAGCAATAAATTACATTTAGAAATGCCCCCCATATTTTCCACTGTAATCCTGAGGATTGAGAATATTATAACTCTTCAAACCCATGAATATGTTACTTTACATGGCAAAAGGGAGTTGCAGATGTAATTAATGCTACTCATCTGTTGATTTTTAAAAATAGGAAGATTTTCCCAGAATTTTGGTGCAGGTTAGAGCAAATAAAATTACATGAGGCCTTTAAAAGTTTTTCCCTCAAGAAGCAAGGTAGGAAGTCACAGATATGAGTAAATACCATGAGGTCCTGGACATGCCATTTCTAACTTATGAGGCTATGAGAATATGGGCAAACCCTAGAAGCTGAGGTTGGCCCCCAGATGATGGCCAGCAAGGAAAGGGAGACCTCAATCTTGCAACTGCAAGGAAACAAATTCTCTGACAACCAGTGATCTTGAAAGAGCCCCAGGTGGGACCTGAGCCCTAGTCATACCTTGATTTCAGCCCAGTGAGACACTGAACAAAGAATCCCATGTTGTACCAGATATCAACCATGTGTTAGTAAATGGGCATTGTTCTAAACCACTATGTTTGGAGTAAATTGCTAGGCAACAATGGAGAACTAATGCATTAGAGTTAATATTTGTGCACCAACGTCCTATTTGGTGTAGTAAATAAAAAATAAACAGTGTTAATAGATTGTACATATTATATGTATGTGACAATTGCTTGCAAGAGATAAAAATTTAAGGAAGTGATTATTTTTAATAAACCTGTTATTTTACTATAGTTTTAGATTTACAGAAAAGTTGCAGCTATCATACAGTGAGTTTCTGTACACCCCTCATCCAGGTTCCCCAATTGTTAACATCTTACACTAGTATGGCATATTTGTCGCAAGTTAGGAATCAAAATTGTACATTGCTACTAACTAAAATCCATACTCTAATTAGATTTCACTAGCTTTCCCCAAATGTCATTTTTCTGCTCCAGGATCTCATCCAACATACTACATTATATTTACTCCAAATGTCCCCTTAGTCTTCACTGTTAACAGTTTTTCACACTTTCTGTTTCATGATAGTTTTGAATAGTATTGATATTTTGTAGAATGTATTTTAATTTGGTTTGTCTGCAGTTTATTTTATGGTTACATGGAGTTATGGGTTTTGGAGAACAGCACAGATTAGAAGTACAATTCTCATCACATCAGGGAGTAGAGCTCTCCACTGATGATCTAAACACTGATTACCTAGTCAAAGTACTATTTGCCTTGTTTCTGTACTTATAAATTTACATTTTCTTTTTCTCTTTATATACTCTATTCTATAGAAATATCCACTAAGTATAGTCCACACTCAAGATGAGAAAAATTTGGTGTTTTACTAAAAAGACTTGTCTCTTGACTTTCATTTATACATTTATTCAGCATTTTATTTATATCACTATGGACTCACTGATATTTATTTTATACTTTGGTTTATAATCTAATACTATTCTTTTGTTTGTCTTCTTGCTCAAATTGTTTCAGGTTTGCCTATTGGGAGCTTTTTAATAGGCTTCTATATTCATTTACATGCCCCTAGTCTTTAGATTTTAATACTTTCTTACTTTCAGGGTGCCTGGGTGGCTCAGCCTGTTGAATGTCCAACTTAGGCTCAGGTCGTGGTCTCACAGTTTGTGGGATAAAGGTCTGCATCAGTCTCTGTGCTGACAGCTCAGAGCCTGGAGCATGCTTCAGATTCTATGTCTCGCTCTCTTTCTGGCCCTCCCCTGCTCACACTCTATCTCTGACTCAAAAATAAACATTAAAAAAATTAGTAGTTTCTTGATTTCTGACACCCATAATGCTTCAGACACATCTTGAATTCTTCCTGCTTGAGCCCTAGAAACAGCCATTTATCTAATGTATTGTGATCCCTTTTACTAGAAATTGGCATCAGAAACAAAGTTTGGATTCTTGGTGTGCCTGTTGTCAATAAGGTGTAATAATTATTTTTATTAAGTTTTAAACCATAAAGTTTTTGCACGTGAAAGTAATAAAGTAACAAATGTTCATTTAGGCAATTTGGAACCTATTAAATTTACAGAAAAAGAGGAAAAAAGTTGTATATTGTCAAACAGAGAACTTTGGGCAGATTTATACACAATAAATGGAACTATAGTTGACTCCATGATGGCAATATATTGGATTGATTTGTCACGTTAGAGAACAGTGTTCCCCAACAAGGACATGTCAATGAAGAGATGGGTAAGACGGAATTTTCTGTTATCTAGGAAAGAAACAGGATACTGGAGAGAAAATTCTATTGACTGAAAAATCCTAGTAATATGAACCAACTAAGATAAAAATTTAAAATCTGAAGGAGTAGTGTTTGTAGGTCTCAGTATCCAAATGCACCTGAGCATCCTGTCTCTGTCACCTCTCCCAATGCTATGCTCTTTTCCATTCCTTCCTTCACACTGTTTCACTTTTATTTTTTCTACCAAACATAATGCGCTGAGGACCACTCAATGATATTCTGGGGCACCTGGGTGGCTCAGTCAGTTAAGCGTCCAACTTCAGCTCAGGTCATGATCTCGCTGTTCATGAGTTTGAGCCCCGCATCAGGCTCCGTGCTGACAGCTCAGAGCCTGGAGGCTGCTTTAGATTCTGTGTCTCTTTCTCTCTCTGTCCCTCCCCCACTAGTGCTCTGTCTCTCTCTCAAAAATAAACATTAAAAAAAAAGGTTGTTTAAATATACTCCTCATTCATTTAAGTTTCAAAATATTTTAAGTAGTTAAAATATCACATATTCACACAACCATTTTTGTGAACCTTTTGCTACTTTAAATATGATAGCAATAAAGTTGACAGTTCAAGGCTTACTACGCAGCAGGAATAAAAGCACTGTAGTACTGGATGAAAAAGACATAAATAAATGAATGGAATAGAACAGAAAACCCAGAAATAGATCCACACTGATACAGTCAATTGATTTTTGACACAGCATCAAAGACAACGGAACATAGAGAAGGGTTTTTCAATAAATCATGATGGAAGAGCTGGACATCCATTTGGAAAACAAATAAAAATAGAGAAGACTTATACTTGTCACAAAAATTAACTCGAATAAGACTTAAATGTAGAATGCAAAATTAAAAAACTACTAGAAGATAATATAGGAGAAAACTTGGATGACCTTGGTTATGGTGATCCCGTTTTAGATACACCAAAAGCATGACGTTTGAATGAAAAAACTGATAAACTGGACTTCATTTAAATATAAAGCACATCGTCTTTGAAAAACAGTTACAGGAAAGAAAAGACAAGCCACAAATAGGAAGAACATTATTTGCAAAACACAGATCTGAAAGTGACTGGTGTCTAAAATATACACAAAAGACTTAAAACAAATTAACAACAGAAGAAAATCTTAAAGAATTCGGCAAAAGATCAGAACAGATACTTCATAATACTGCAAACTTCATATGCACATGGAAAATAAGCATACGAAAAGATGCTCCACATCCTGTCATCAGGAAAATGCAAATTAAAACAATAATAAGATACTAGTATACACCTATTAAAATGGCTAAAATACAAAATGCTTACAAAACTAAATGTTTGTAAGTTTGTGGAGCAAAACAACTCTTATTCACTACTGGCAGGAATGTAAAATGGTAGACATTTTTTAAAGAAAATTTGTATTTGCTTTTTTTGCAAAACTAAACATCTCACAATATGATCCAGAAACTGTTTTCCTTGGTATTTACCCAAATGAGTTCAAAATGTATGCCCTCACAAGCACCATCTCACAAATATTCATAACAGATTTATTAAGAATTGCTGAAACTATGAAGTAACCAAATGTCTTTCCCCAGGTGAATGAATAAACTGTGATACATCCAGACAACAGAATAATCAGTAATAATAATAAATGAGGTATCAAGCCATAAAAAGGAATGGAGGGCCCTTAAGTACAAACTATTAAGTTAAAGAAGGCAATGTGAAAAAACTATATACTGTACGATTCCAATTATATGACATTCTGTGAAGGCAAAGCTATGGATACAGTGAAAAGACAAATTGTTTCCAGTGATTTAGGGACAGGGAGAGAGGAATAAGTAGAGCACACGGGAGTTGTAGGGCAGTAAAACTATTCTATGTGATAATATGATAGTATATATTTGTCATTATATGTTCGTCAAAACCCATAGAATATACAACAGAAATAATTAACCCTAAAGGAAATTACGGACTTCCACCCCTAAGGATGAGCCAATGTTAGTTAGTTCATTATAAAGAATGTGTCACACCATTGCAGATAACTGATGGTTAGGGGACCTGTGTGGTGCAGTGGGGAGATAGGTATGTGGGAACCCTGTACCATCTGTTTGATCCTTCTGTAACTCTTTCACTGTAGAAATAATGTATAGTAGAAAAATACTGTTCCTTTGAATTATCCTGTGAATGTACACATTTTTTGGTAGCTTTTACTACTTTATTTCAGGGATAGATTCTAAGTGGTCTTGGATTAAGAAGTCTATGTTTTAAAAGGATGGGGGTATGACTTAAATAGGTGATGGGGATTAAGGAGTCCACTTGTGATGAGCACTGGGTGTTGTATGGAAGTGCTGAATCACTTGAAACTAATACTACACTGTATGTTACCTAACTGGAATTTAGATAAAGACTTAAAAAAAGTTTTGCAAAAATGTGAAAAGATAAACCAACTTCTGTGTTCAGTTATGACAAGTAAAAAGCTTGGAAGTCATCATTCATATTCTCATAAAAACAACAAAATGATGAACAAACTGAAAATCAACCGCTATTCTTAGATCAATCAGAGAATTGATGTCACAAGGCAAACTCCCACCCCCAAAACTATAGATACCCATGAATACAGAAAATCACAGCTGTGATAAGGCACTGTTAAGAGAATGAATATACAAGCCAAGGCTGGGAGAAAATATTTGCTAAACATATATCTGATAAAAGACTTCATGATGGTTAATATTATGTGTCAACTTGACTGAGCTAAAGGATGCCCCAATAGCTGGTAAAACATCATTTCTGGGTATGTTTGTGAGACTGTTTCTGAAAGAGATTAGAATTTGAATTGACACATTGAGTAAAGATTGCCCTCAACAAGGCAATGGGCATCATCTCATCCACGAGGGCCTGCCTGAATAGAGCAAAAAGCAGAGAAAGTATAAATTTTCTCTCTGCTTGAATAGGGACATCAATCTTTTCTTTGCCTTGAATATTGCCATCCTGGTTCTCAGATCTTCAGACTCAAACCAAGACTTACACCATTAGCTCCACTAATTCTCAGCCCTTCAGATTTAAACTGAATGAGGGAGGAGTCAACATGGCAGAGAAGTAGGGGGACATGAAGTTCTCTTGTCCCTCAAACACAGCAGTATTGAGGCCAGAAGGTTTGGGATTCTAGGAATCCAAGCTATAGAGTGACAGAAACGTCTCCAGAAACAACCTGGCAGTCCATAGTTGCCTGATTGCAAACTGGGAGAGATAAAATGGGCTGCATAGGAATGGAGAAGAAGGGTCCCCATCTGTGGAGAGACAAAAGGAAAAGAAAGAAAGGCTGTGGAAGTATAAGATTATATTTGGACAAGAGAAAAATCACGAACCAGGGAACAGAAAAAACGGAGAAGGAACCAATTTCTAGCTGTGGGTCTTTCTTCAGACTGGAGTTAGCCACCTTGTTTGCATGTCTGGGAAGCATGGGGCAGCCAGCCCTGGTGCAGGAGACTGTGTAGCAGGACAAACCAGCCAGTTCGCACCCTTGCAGCACTGTGAAGACAGCCTGAGCAGAGTGGTTTGGGACACCTGGTCTAGGCAGGGAGAGCCTGGGGTGTCGCCATTTTTGTCCCCATCACGAACAAGGTGGGGTTCAGGAAGCAGACAAAGGACCCACACTGGAGGTGGGACCTGCCTACACTAGGCCATGCCCCTCTGTGCCTCGTAAATGCTATCTAACAGAGCAAGATTGACACTGACTGAACCAGTCAGAACACACACACTTTTTTTTTCTTTTTTCTTCCTTTTCTTCCTCTTAGTTCTTCCCTTCTCTAGTCTGGAAATTCTGGTTGTTTGTTTGTTTAAGCAGACAGTTTTTTCTTTAATTTTTTAAACATTTTTTTTTTTGAGAGACAGAGAGACACAGAGTGTGAGCAGGGAAGGGGCAGAGAGAGAGGGAGACACAGAATCCAAAGCAGGCTCCAGGCTCTAAACTGTGAACACAGAGTCCAACTCAGGGCTCAAACCTATGAACCATGAGATCATGACCTTAGCTGAAGTTCACCACTTAACTGACTGAGCCACCCAGTCTCCCCTTAAGTGGACATTTTTAATCTGTTCTTTTTACATCTCTTCTATATCCCCTTCTTCTTTATTTTCTTCTTCTTCCTCTTCCTCTTCCTCTTCCTCTTCCTCCTCTTCTTCCTCCTCCTCCTCCTCCTCCTCCTCTTCCTCCTCCTCCTCCTCTTCTTCTTCTTCTTCTTCTTCTTCTTCTTCTTCTTCTTCTTCTTCTTCTTTTCTCTCTCTCTCTCTCTTTCTCTCTCTGGAGTAAGCTGTATAGTTTCTCTGATTCTCTGCCTCATCATTTTTTTTCTTTTCTTTTTTCCACCCCTGTCATTTCTCTCTTTGTATGGAATAAGGTTTCTTTCACCATCACCACCCCCATTTTTTCCCCCAGGGCTACTCCAATGAACAAATCAAAGCACACCTGATGAAAGGTCCATACCACCACTATGAGTAGGGAGATAAAACAACCAGACTCACAACAACAGAGAGCATGTGACACACTCCAAAAACACCTCCTGAAGGTCAAGGCCCTGCACAGCACATGACCCTTTTTTAATAGAGTAGTTCTCGCAGGTGCAGGACACAGAAAAAGCTATTAAAACACACAAGGGACAGAAAACTTTCCAAAATGACAAAACAGAAGAATTATCCTCAAAATAAATTCCAAGAAGAAATGACAGCTAGAGAATTGCTCAAAACAGATAGAAACAGTATATCTAAGCAAGAATTTAGAATAATAGTCATAGTATTAATAGCTGGACTTGAAAAAAAACATAGAAGATAGCAGAGAATTCATTACTGAAGATCAAGGAACTATGAAATAGTTAAAAGAAATTAAGAAATGTTGTAAATGAGGTTCAAAATAAAGTAGATGCAGTGACAGCAAGGATGGAGGAAACACAGGGGAGAAAAATTGAAATAGAAGATAAAATTATGGGAAATGATGAAGCTGAGAAAAAGAGAGATAAGAGAATACTAGACCATGAGGGGAGGATTAGAGAACTAAGTGACTCAATGAAATGTAATAATATCCATATTATAGGAGTTCCAGAAGAAGAGAGAAAGGGGCAGAAGGTTTACTTGAACAAATTATAGCTGAGGACTTCCCTAACTGGGGAAGGAAGCAGACATCCTAATCCAGGAGGCACAGAGAATTTGCTTCAGATGTAACAGGAATAGGTCTTCTCCATGGCATATCATAGTGAAACTGGCAAAAATACAAAGATACAGAGAGAATTATGAAAGCAACTAGGGACAAACGAGCCTTAACCTACAAAGGTAGACAAAAAAGGGTAATGGCAGACCTGTTCACTGAAACTGGCAGGCCAGAAGGAAGTGGCAGGAAATATTCAATGTGATGAAGAGAAAAAATGTTTTGTTTGTCCTTCAAACAAAAACTGAAGGAGTTCATGACCACTAAATCAGACCTGCAAAAGACCCTAAGGGTGGCTCTGTGAGTGGAATGTTGCCAAGACTACAAAGGACCAGAGACATAAATACAAGCATGAAACCTACAGATAACACAATGACACTAAATCCATATCTTTCAATAACTCTGAATGTAAATATAATACTCCAATCAAAAGACACAGGGTATCAGAATGGATTAAAAAAACAAGATCCATCTATATGCTGTCCACAAGAGACACATTTTAGACCTGAGGACACCTTCAGATTGAAAGTGAGGGGATGGAGAACCATCTATCATGCTACTATAGGTCAAAAGAAAACTGGAGTAGCCATACTTTTATCAGACAAACTAGATTTTAAATAAAAGGCTGTAATAAGAGATGAAGAAGGGCATTATGTTATAATTATATTATAATAACTCTTCTATTCATCAAGAAGAGCTAAAAATTGTAAATGTCTATGCCGCCAACTTGGAATTCCCCAAATATATAAGTCAATTATTCACAAACTTAAGCAATCTTACTGATAAGAACAAGGTAATTGCAGGGGACTTTAATACTCCACTTACAACAATGGACAGATCATCTAGGAAAAAAATCAATAACTAAACAATGGCCTTGAATGATACACTGGATCAGATGGACTTGACAGATATATTCAGAACTTTTCAATCCAAAACAGCAGAATACACATCCTTCTCTAGTGCACATGGAACATTCTCCAAGATAGATCACATACTGGGTCACAAAACAGCCCTCAATAAATAGAAAAGAACTGAGATCATACCATGCATATTTTCAGATCACAATGCTGTGAAACTTGAAATCAACCACAAAAAAATTTTTTTGGAAAGCCTCCAAATACATGGAGGTTAAAGAACATCCTACTAAAGAATGAATGGGTCAACTAGGCAATGAAAGAAGAAATTAAAAAATATATGGAAGCAAATGAAAATGAAAACATGACACTCCAAACCCTTTGGAGCACAGCAAAAGTAGTCTTAAGAGGAAAATACATTGCAATCCAGGCCTCAAGAAACAAGAAAAATCTTAAATACAAAATTTAACCACATATCTAAAGGAATTAGAAGCGGAACAGCAAAAAACATAAACAAACAAAAAAACCCAAAGCCCACAGAAGAAGAGAAATAAAGATTAGAGCAGAAATAAACAATATAGAATCCAAAATAACAAAACAGATCCATGAATCTAAGAACTGTTTTTTTGAAAAAATTAACAAGGTTGATAAACCCCTAGCCAGACTTCTCAAACAGAAAAGAGACAGAACCCAAATGGATTAAATCACAAATAAAAGAGGACAGATCACAACCATCACCACAGAAATACAAGCAATGATCAGGGAATACTATGAAAAATTATATGCCAACAAATTGGACAACCTGGAAGAAATGGACAAATTCCTAGATACCCACACTGTTCCAAAACTCAAACAGGAAAAATACAAAACTTGAACAGACCTACAGCCAGCAAAGAAATTGAATAGGTTATCAAAAATCTCCAAACAAATTAGAGTCCTGGGCTTCCCAAGTGAATTCTACCAGACTTTTAAAGCAGAGCTATCTTTTTCAAGCTGTTATGAAAAGTAGAAATGGAGGGAAAGCTTCCAGACTCATTCTATGAAGCCAGGATTACCTTGATTCCCAAACCAGACAGAGACTCCACTAAAAAGGAGAATTACAGGCCAACACCCTTGATGAACATGGATGCAAAAATTCTCAACAGGATACTAACAAATCAAATTCAACAGTATATTAAAAGAATTATCCACCATGATCAAGTGGGATTCATTCCTGGGCTATAGGTTCAATATTCACAAATCAATCAGTGTGATACATCACATTACCAGAAGAAAGGATAAGAATCATATGATCCTGTCAATAGATGCAGAGAAAGCATTTGACAAAATACAGCATCCTTTCTTAAAAAAAAAATCTCAAGAAAGTCTGGGTAGAAAGAACATACCTTAAGATCATAAAAGCCATATATGAAAAGCCCACAGCTAATATCATCCTCTATGGGGAAAAACTGAAAGCTTTTCCCCTGAGATCAGGAACATGACAGATGTCCACTCTCACCACTGTTGTTTAACATAGTGCTGGAAGTCTTAGCCTCAGCAATCAGACAACAAAATGAAATAAAAGGCATAAAAATGGGTAAAGAAGTCAAACTTTCACTATTCACAGATGACATGATTCTCGACATGGAAAACCCCAAAGACTACACCAAAAAGTTGCTAGAACTGATACATGAATTCAGGAAAGTCACAGGATACAAAATCAATGGGTAGAATTTGGTTGCATTCCTATACACCAATAAGGAAGCAACAGAAGGAGAAATCAAGAAATCAATCCCATTTACAATTGCACCAAGAACCATAAAATACCTAGGAATAAATCTAACCAAAGATGTAAAAGATCTGTATGCTGGGAACTACAGAAAATTTATGAAAGACACTGAAGAAGACACAAAGAAATGGAAAAACATTTCACACTCATGGATTGGAAGAACAAATACTGTTAAAATGTTGATACTACCCAAAGCAATCTACACATTCAGTGCAATTCCTATCAAAATTGCACCAGCATTCTACTCAGCGCTAAAACAAACAATCCTAAAATGTGTATGGAGCCACAAAAGACCCCAAATAGTTAAAATAATGTTGTAAAAGAAAATCAAAGAGGGAGGCATCACAATCCCAGACTTTAGCCTTTACCACAAAGCTGTAATCATCAAGACAGTATGGTATTGGCACAAAAACAGACATATAGACCAATGGAATAGAGAAACCAGAATTGGACCCACAAACGTATAGCCAACTCATATTTGACAAAGCAGGTAACAGTATCCAATGGGAAAAAGACAGTGTGTTTAACAAATGGTTCTGGGAGAACTGCACAGCAACATTCAGAAGAATGAAGTTGGACTACTTTCTCACACATACACAAAAATAAACTCAAAATGGGTGAAAGACCTTAATGTGAGACCAGAAACCATCAAAACCCTAGAGGAGAAACCAGGCACAATTACAAAACAGTTGCTTCGACCTCGGCCACAGCAACTTCTTACTTGACATGTCTCCGAAAGCTAAAGAAATGAAAGCAAAAATGAACTATTGGGACTTCATCAAGATAAAAAGCTTCTGCACTACAAAGGAAACAATCAACAAAACTAAAAGGCAACCGACAGAATGGGAGAAGATATTTGCAAATGACATACCAGATAAAAGGTTAGTATCCAAAAAGCATAAAGAATTTACCAAACTCAACACCCAAAAAACAAATGATCCAGTGAATAAATGGGCAGAAGACACGAATAGAGACTTCTCCAAAGATGACATCCAGATGGCCAACAGACACATGAAAAGATGCTCAACATCACTCATCATCAGGATAATACAAATCAAAACCACACTGAGATACCACTTCACACTGGCTAGAGTAGCTAAAATTAACAACTCAGGAAACGACAGATATTGGCGAGGATGTGGAAAAATGGAAACACTCTCGCACTGTTAGTGGGAATGCAAACTGGTACAGCCACTCTGGAAAACAGTTTGGAGGTTCCTCAAAAATTAAAAATATAACTACCCTATAACCCAGCAATAGCACTACTAGGAATTTATCCAAAGGATACAGAAGTGCTGACTTGTAGGGACACAAGTACCCCAATGTTTTTAGCAGCACTTTCAACAATAGCCAAATTATGGAAGGAGCCCAAATGTCCATCAACTGATGAATGGAAAGAGGAGATGTGGTTTATATATACAATGGAATACTACTTGGCAATGAGAAAAATGAGATCCTGCCATTTGCAAAAATGTGGATGGAACTGGAGGCTATTATGCTAAGTGAAATAAGTCAGAGAAAGACAGCTATCATATGTTTTCACTCATATATGTAACCTGAGAAACTTAAGACCATGGTGGGGTGGGGAAGGGGAAAAAACAGTTTCAAACAGAGAGGAAAACCATAACGGACTCTTAAATAAAGAGAACACTGAAGCTTGATGGGGGGGGGGGGGAGGGTAGAGGGAAAATGGGTGATGGGCACTGAGGAAGGCACTTGTTGAGATGAGTACTGGATATTGTATGTAAGCAATGAATCACGGCAACCTACCTCCAAACCAAGAGCACACTGTATCCACTGTATGTTAGCTAACTTGACAATAAATTCTTTTTAAAAAAATAAAGTGAATTATATCAAATTTAAAAAAATTTAAAAATTAAAATAAACAAATAAAGCCAGAAATAAGTAAAAAAATAAATAAACTGAGTGACACTGATGGCTTTCATATGTACCCAGTTTATAGATGCCAGATGATGGCTTGGCCCTCATAACCATATTAGCCAATTCCTATAATACTTGTCCTCATATATCCTATCGGTTGTTTCTGTTTCTCTGAAAAATCCCAATACAAATGACTCTCTAACCCCAATATTAAAAAAATAAATATCCCCACAAAACAAATAAGGGCAAATAATCTGAATGGATATCTCACTAAAATGGACATAAAGATGGAAAATAAGCATTCGAAAAGTCATTTAACATCATATGTCATTAGTTAGAGATCTTCAAATTAAAACAGTAAGATAACCACTACACTCTATTATAATGGCTAAAATCTAAAATGCTGACCACACCAAATGCTGGCTAGGATGTGGAGTAGCAAAACTCTCATTCATTGTTGGTGGGATATAAAATAGTACAGCCCCTTTGGATAGCAGTTTAGTAATTTTTTTTTTCTATAAACCTAAATGTAATCACACTATTAGGTATTTACCTAATTAAAATGAAAACTTATGATCACAAAAATTCTGTTAATAAATATACAGAAACTTTATCCATAATTGCCTCAAACTAGAAGCAACTAAGATGTTCTTCAATAGGTAAATGAATTTAAAAAACTGCAGTCCATCCCTACAATGGACTATTATTCAGCATTAAGAAAGCATGAGCTATCAAACTGCAAAATTACTTGGAGGAATCTCAGATGCATACTGCCACGTGAAAGAAGCTGATCTGAGAAAGCTCTATATATAATGTGTTCTTCCAACAATATGGCATTCTGGAAAAGGCAAAACTACAGACTGAGTAAAAAGATCAGTATTTTTTAAGGACTTGAGGGAGGAATTGAGGGGATGGTCAAAATAGCTGAGACAAAAGGGAATTTTAGGATGGTGAAACTATTCTGTAGGATACTGTAGTGGTGGATAAAAGGTGTTTTGCATTTGTCAAAACACACAGAACTATACAATACAAATTGTGATTCTTAGTGTAAACTGTGAACTTTCACTAATAATAATACATCAATATTGGTTCATAAGTTGTAACAGATATTCCACACTAATGCAAGTGGCTAAAATTAGGGGAAATTATGTGGGGGGGTACAGATGGTATATGAGGAATCATATATATTATTTGCTCAGTATTTCTGTAAATCTAAAAATGTTCTAAAAATAAAGTCTCTTAATTAAAAAAAAAAGTTAACACTATTCTTAGAGAACTCCAAGATATTTCAGTCTTCTTTCACAAAATAAATCAGTAAGAAACTTTTCCCTTAGTTATAAAAAAGGAAATTAAATTTGGTTGAGTAGTTTGAAATTTGAAAAAAAAGCAGATATATCCAATAGAGAAAGGAGAGTATATGTAATTTACTTCAGGTCCTTGTGCTAAACATGAGGCATAAATATTCACAAGTATCCTGACAAATAGATAAATTAAGTAAGGAAAAGGAAATGAAAGTGAGAAAGGGAATCAGGATCATAAAAATAGATTGTTATTACGAAAAAAGAAAACAAAATTAAGTGACTCATGGGTTTCTACTCTCCCCTCAGGGAAGACTCAATGTGCCTGGCTGATGGTAAGGGCAGGGAATGCACTATTAGCATCTGGCTGCTACAATATCACCAGTCTTGGCCAGTTTAGATAAAGGACAAAAACAACTCTGTTTCTTAGTAAATATCAATAGGTAAAGCTGGTTCAAAACATGGATAGGCATAAGGATCATTTAATTAATACCTAAGACATCCATTTCTGTTTTCTAAAAATCAATGGGATAATATCACTATCCTAATGTGGACTTTTAAAACCATTAAGACTAGCACATGCTCAATCCCATGATAGTTGATCTCTCTCTGATCAGTTTGGGCACATTGCAAGTATGCCTAGCTTTCTCCTTTCTTGATGGGTTACAAATAAAAACAACCTTCAGTTCTTTTTTCCTTATTTTATATATTCTGCTCTCTGTGACTGGCATATTTCCCCTTAAATTTAGTGATTTAATTAATTTTATTTCTATCAATACATGTTTTTAAATTACATAGTATTCTCTATAGTTAATACTTATATATAGTTTAGCCAAATAGTAGCTTATAATTTATAATGTCGAAGAGCCTTCTATGACACCATCCTTCTTCATCCTAGTTCTCTTTCTTCAGAGGAATCTGTTTTGGCCTGATTCCTCTACTACCTAAGCCAACATTTCTAAATCCCATGCTGTTATCTTCTATTTCTTTTATCTTTCGATTTTAGTCAGTTTCAATGGCTACTTGATTATACAGTGTGTTTGTTCTATCTTATGATAACTTTTACAGATCTGATAGAATGTTGGTATAAAGTATTACATATATAGATAAGGTAAGCAATCAGTAAAGTGAAGCAATTATTAACTGCTGATAAAACAAAGAGTAATATGTACAAAAATGCACTGACAGCACAGTGGCTTCACTTATCATGGCTTTAGTATACTGTAATATTTATATGTGCATAGTAGAAAATGCAAAAACTGGGGTGCCTGTGTGGCTCAGTTGGTTAAGCGTCCGACTTCAGCTCAGCTCATAATCTTGTAGTCTGTGGGTTCAAGCCCCACGTCGGGCTCTGTGCTGACAACTTGGAGCCTGGAGCCTGCTTCAGATTCTGTGTTTCCCTCTCTCTCTGCCCTTCCCCTGTTCACTTTCTGCTCTTTCTCTCTCCCAAAACTAAATAAACATTAAAAAAAATTATCAATCAGTGTAAAACCTGAGTATAAACTCAACCAAAACAAAATTGTGCACAACTGTATTAGGTATGTATTATGAGGTTGGAGTATATATGAGAAACAAATTCTCAATTTAATTAGTAAGAAGTAAATTGAAAATAGCTAACCTAATTCTCCAGTTTAGTAATTTTATTCTTAGCTTAGTGACTTGCTTTTGCCAGTGAAATGTGGGTGGTAGTAACAATGTACCATTTCTGAGCCTAGATCTTGAGAAACATCCTGTGTTTTGCTCTTCATGTACCTCTACACCCATGATAAGAATAGGAACTAGATAGTCTGCTGATCTAGAAGAATAAAAGATATCAGATCATACCTGTACTCAATCCACAATTTGGAGCAAAACCCAGATGAGTTCATCTTGGATCAGGTGAATTTCACCCAATCCTCAGATAGATGAATGAGAAAGCATGCTTTGTGTCATTTTCCTCCTAAGTTTTGAGGTAGTTTATTACATAGCTTTATTTTAGTCACAGATAATTAAAACAACCTCCCTTTTTGTTGTTGAGAATTTCTACAAATATTTTTTGATTCTCAGCTCTGATTCTTATGTAAGAGTTAGACAATAGATGTTGTTTAGAACCTATATGTCTTTTTTGGGCAGATGGGCTGAAGGACCTGACTCTCATGGGGGTCACTGTTGGGTCATAAAGCTGTCAATGATTTTTTGTTGTCAGTCAAGCCTCCCCAAACATGAATTTTACTAGACATTTTCTATTTGGAGAGTCATTTAAACTAGGGAGAAATTTCCCAATTTCTGTGTAGGAGGTATAAAAATCATTGCTAGCATCCAGGGAGCCAGTACTTTATCCCCATCTTTTCACGGAGGCATCTCTCCCATCCTTCTAGTTTGCTTTCTCCAGAAAAATTATATCATTTATGCCAAGTGGGGAAGTTACTTTGCTGGGCAGGAATAAAAAATGGAACCTACTGTTTAACTTCTTTGTATGTAATCTGTATTAGTAATAATATCAACAAACACTTACATAGCATTACCTACGTACCACTGTGGCAAGAACTTTATATTCTCTTTTAATTCTCCAAACATCCCCTTGTGTTAGATACTATTATTAACTCCTACTTTACAGATCATAGAGACACAGAAGTCACTCTTGCTGTCATGTAGTAACTAATCATCCTTCTTCTTTATAGCTTCCCAAAATGTTGATACTTCATATTTCTTATATTCTTTGTATGCTTATGTTTTTTTTTTCCATAAAAGAACATATATACTTTCAAATTCTGACATTGTCAGCTAAAGGTACTAACTAAATTTGTTGTATCTCTCTAAATCAATACGGTACATCACCTCTTTGTAGTTCTATTGAATTTAATAAAAATGGTTGATTTGGGTAACAAATATGTCAGCAAGACTTTTGCAAGGTATTTAGGAAATCTGTTAGATACAAGGTCTTGAAGTGGTATAAGGTAGAACACAAGCAGTTATTTAAGCATGCCAACTCATCAGCAGTATTATTCTTTGCATGTATTTCCAAAATACATGGAGCATTCCATGGGCTAGACAGTTTTTGTTTCTCTGTATATACAGCATCCATCCTATTCTGGGCACAGTGTTGTCTATCAATGCAGCACTGGCAGCATGATTTGCATTTTAATCTGGTAGCATGTCTAGCTCAGTGATAAAGTCAGCTCTAACTGATTCCATGATACAGCTTGCCCTTCGTGGCTGTGGCTGTATGATTCAGGAGTTTGTCTTGCTTTAGTAAAACCTGTCTGGCCTGCTGTCTCTAACATACACATCTGCAGAGGCAGCAGGTAATTAATGTTATTGATGGTGCTCATTTACGTTGCATTTTTCTACCATGCTCTCTGCTAAAATAGAATGGACTTCATGTAACAACTATTTATAGAAATCCTAAAATCTTCCTTTTCACAATTCATTAGTACCTCTAGAAAATGTATTTTTCTCTTTACTTAAACATATTCTCAGGTCACAGTAAACATTCTTTTATTTACTCTGAGAAATGGTGCTGAATTTTTTCCAGGCAAACTTTCATGTCATTGATAGTTAGCTTTTTTTTAATTGCTCAATTTATCAAGGAATAGAGCAAAGCTCTTTCAAAAAGGAATCAAATTAACTTAGGATGGAAAAAAAAAAAACATTTTGGATGGTATTTGGTACAAATTAACTAGTACTGAATAGTGCATTTTCAAAGTTTCCAGAGACTGCACTGATTCTAAATTGGAAAACACCTTACATAGTTGATAATATAACTTGTGCTGAACTAAAACCTCAATAAAATGCAAATGTAACAGGTGTGCTTATCTGAAGCAACCTGATTCACAATCAAGTCTCATCTTATACAAGGCACAGAATTACTTGCATAGTATTTATCAAATACAGATATTTTGATTACTGAACACTTCTCTAGCACAACAAATTGAAGATCTTAGTTCATATTTTGTGGTTTCTTTAATATGCTGTTTCAATGTGTGTATTCACTATAAAGCAGTATTTCCAAAGAGAAGAAACAATGTGTTAAGATTTATGATGTTCATTAGAATACGTTTACTTCAAAAATAACTCTGTACTACAGGCCTGCTAATTCTACAGGACAAAGTGACAGTCGTTGAAAATTGGCAAGAGGTAGTAAAATAAAAAATGTATGATATTCCACAATAATGTTAAGATACTGTTTTCTGTTTTATCTCAAGTTGCCATTCTTATTGGTATTATTTTTATATGAATATCTAGAGATATACTAATGAAAACCACGGTATCCCTTCCAATACCTGAACAAATAGGCAGACTTAAGACATGCCAACCTATTCTAGATGCTTTATTTGGCATTCCATGAATTCTGATTAAATTATAATTAGAATGATTTTTTTTAATAACGAAATTTTCAGATTCATAATTGTTCTTATTTGAGACTAAGTGAACTATATCAATATATTTTATTTATATGTTTATTATTGTATTCATATGTATTATTTATATTTCTTGGTTTCTTAGAGTATATGTGAAGTTTCTTATGTTTCCATTTATGCTAGCAAAAGATGGTATCAGGTAAAATTTTAGGAACTTGTTATTGAGTCCATAATTAATAGGAGCATCTTATGTTTGAATGGTATCGTTCCATAGACAAGGTATGCCTGCTCACTTACACATGTGACAAAACAGGATAGAACATGGACAGGACAGGACATATTCTACTGAAAGACCCTAAAGACACTGATTGAAGTGCAGTCAATCACAGAGTGACCATAACTGCGTATCATACTAGACACAGTAAGCAGCGGGACAAATGGCTTACTTATGATACAAGGCCTATAGCGATTCTTTTTCTGGTAATGTGTGATTGTCCGTAGTAAAAACAAAAATTTAGGGAAAGGAAATGGAATGTAGAATGTTACAATGTTTAGAAGAAATGGATAAGAAATGGATATGGAACAGGGGTATGCAGCCTCTGCATTTAGCTTCTACTGGTAGCAGCTCATTTGTAAAGGGTTTGTCTGCTATGCCAGCAACCTAGCTAGGAAATAAACATCACTAATGCTTCACAGTTTTCTAGTGTCTGAGAAATTTAGTCATGATAAGGACAACCCATAATATTAATGATTTGGAATAATTCATCAAGTTTATGAATATATTATAATATATATGATATGTATATATACATTAAATTAGTTGTTCAACCTAAGTATTAAATGTACATAGTAAGCAAGCCTCTTCCATCTAATGTCGTACCTTGCTCTTGATAACTGCTTAAGAACTGCATATTGATTAATTGGAATTTTGATTACCATATAATATCTAAAAATATTGTTATAAAGATGTTAATTATTCTGTTTTGTATATTAGGGTATGTAACATATTTTTAAAGAAGGTAAATGATCTTACATTGTTATTCGTGCTGATTTTGAACACTCTAAACTTTCCATACCAATTCTGATTAGCTTTATATAAATATTTTCTACTCTATTCACCTTCCATGACAATGAACTGAATTTTAATAATTACACTTACACTTTTGAAGCCCATTTTCACAAAAGGATTTAATAAAATGATGCTAAATCACTGAATAAGAAATTGAGATACCTCTGGATGAGTTAGTAAATGCAACACAAGTTTTTTGAAAAATAAGATTTTTTTTCTTAAAAGAGAACAGATTGAAAATAGAAATTCTGAGCTCAATCAAGGCCAGCTGATGTGAGTTACCATGAGAAATATTTCTAACAAGAGTATATTGAAGAGTTAAGTTTTAATTCTTGGTAAATAATAGTAGTAAGAAATTTATTTTGGGAAAAATATTTATTGATGTTTCTAGTTCATTCATTCTGTTTTTTTGTTGTTTTCTTTTAATTCAATGAATTTCTACAAACTTTTCAAAATATGAATATTTCCTCACTTCTAATTTTTTCTTCCATTATGGTTACCTTTGTTCCACAGGAATTCCTAAATTTATCATTGGCTTTAAAGTAAGGGTGTTTTTAATAGTTTGTTAATAGTGTATATTAAAGAATTTCTTAATCATTTTCTGAATGTGAGATTCAAACTAATATTTGGGTTCACAAATACTTGTGTTAAAGTATAGTTGTACACTGTATATATCTCACTGTCACAAGAAATGTATGTTCATTAAAACAATAAGCAAAATGATAAAAGCAAAAATATAAAACACTGAAAATGCAATTATTCACAGAGGTTTTTTTTTTTTTTCTCTACAGATTCTTCAACATTTTCTGTCTCCTAGCTAAACATCTATGACTATAGAGTAGCCTTTGTCATATAGTGCTGAGTAACAAACTATCCCCAAAACCTAACTGCTCAAACATTTACCATCTCACACTTTCTGTGAATCAAGAATCTTGGTGCAATTTACCTGGGTCCTTCGGCTCGGGGTCTCTAAGAAAGCTACAATCAGAGTTGAGGCCAAGGCTGGAGTCATCTCAAGGTCCTCCAATTTCTCTCTTGTGCTGGTTAGCTAGAGATATCAGTTCCTTGCCACATGCATCACTCCTTAAACAACTTACAACACAGAATTAACTTTCCTCACATCAAGCAAGAAAAGGAGAGAGCCCAACATGATGCCATTATTTTTTGTGACCTAATGTTTTTATTTTTTTTTACTTTTAATAACTGTTTATTTTCATATCAAAAATTGTGGAATTATAACCTAATGTCGAAATAACATCTTTAATTCTTGCCTTATTCTATTCATTAGAATTGATTCAGGGCACATTTGAGGAAAGAGTATTACAAAAGGGTATGAGGAAAGTGGAATGACAGGAGCCATATTGGACATTCTTGTCCTAACTCCTAACTCCAGTAGGAGTGTTAACATCAAAGTTTCAGTCAATGAGATGTGGGTAGAATTCTGTGATTTTTTTTTTTTTTAAGTTGAGGAGAGATATGTAGATAAAACTGTCCTTTTCTCTCTTATTCCTCTTGAAAGTGGATATAATATCCAGGACTTTAGAAACCATCTCAAGAGTATAAGTAAATAAGCATGATGGAAGATTTTCACACACTAAAGAAGGTGAAGTAGAAAGTATGAAGCAACCAATGCCTCTGGTGATCAGCACCCTGAAGACTCTGGTAAATGCTAACAACTACATCCTTGTTAAGTGAATAAAATAAACACTTCCTTGTTTAGGCAATTCTAACATGTTTTCCTCATTACTTCCAAATAGCTTTTTCAACTGATAAAACATATTTTACTTAAGTAGGACCATACTGCACAAAATATTTACCAACAACTTTTGTTTTAATTCAACAGTACTCATTTTAATGAATTAATATTTCTCACCAGAGTGATATGCCATGGTTTATGCTCCCATTGTTCTTGTGTGATGTCAACTTTCTGATAATAAAAACAACATTGTAATAAAATTCCAGTAGCTTAATCATGACTAATATCCTTAAGAGCTTACCTGGGATAAAATTTGGAAGGAGCATTACTGGGTCAACAGTTAGGAACATTTTAGAGTTTATTTTAATTTGTTTCTGTGTTTGGTTTTTGGTCAACACACTGACAGGTGAGGCAGCAGAAACTGTGTGCCTAATAACACAAAACTGATACAGACACGAACCACTTCACAGTTTCTTTAAGCATAATAATCTGTTTTCATGTTATAATCAATGTATAATATGAGCACTAATTATTTTAATTTGCATATTTCTGATTTCTTGTGATGTTGTACTTTGTATACTATTTTATATTAATTTTAGAACTTTTCTGTTGATGCTCCCTTTTTTAAAATTCATCCCTTTTTATGTATATCTTTTAATTTTTTTAATGTTTATTTATCTTTGAGAGAGAGACAAAGAGACAGAGTGCAAGCAGGGTAGGGGCAGAGAGAGAGAGAAAGAGGGAGACACAGAATCTGAAACAGGATCTAGGCTCTGAGATGTAAGCACAGAACCTAATGTGGGGCTCAAACTTGGGAACAGTGAGATCATGAAGTAAGCAAAAGTCGGATGTTCAACCAACTCAGCCACTCAAGCACCCCTCCCTATCTATTCTAATTTGGAGTATACCTCCCTTCCTGATTCTAATATATTGTTAAGTATTAGAGATTAATATGTACTTATATTAAAATATGATTCCTCTCCTTGTTATTTTGACATAAATTTTATATGTCTTTTGGAACTAATGCAATCAAATATGACACTTCTAGCATGTCTGGTTTCATATATTGGTATCATAAAAAAAGATTATACAGACATCTACATTAATAAAAAGCAAAAACAACATTTACTTTTCTACCTTTTCTATAGAGATGACATACTATCATTATGCAAGTAATATAGTAGACAAAAACATGGCTAAATAATTATATTCTTCACATCAATCTATCTACATACATGAAATTTATCTGTAACTATAGCTACAGATTTTTTCATGTTAATCTTTCAACCCTATTTTATTCATTTGTTATATTTACACAGAAAATTTATATTTACATAGAATATATATGTACTGTATTATGCTGTAACCAGAAATTAGATATTTTATTCACATATTGTGTTGCTTCGTGCTTGTTCAGAATAAGTTCTTGTAGTTTTATTTTCAAATAAAGTTAATGATTTGTGAATATGCTATCTTCCTGAACATTCTTATTAAGAATTTTTTTCTAGTTGACTTACTTAGATTTTTATTGTTATAAAATTAAACAACCTTTACATGATTAAAGTACCATCAACCTGTAACAGTAGATAATTTTTTACATTTCTATATTTATTCTTATTGCATTACTTTGAACACAGCAAAATGTCCCTGTATATGATCTTCTGAATTTTAGTGATAATGACTTTAACGTTTAACAATTACATTTGAGAGTGGCTGTTGATTACTACTATATTAGGACATATTAAAGAATTATCGTACCATTTTAATGAGAGTTTTAAGCAGGGTTGTGAATTAACTCTTATTTTTATCACCTACTAGTTTTACTTCTACATAATTATTTGACATTTTACCTTTTTCTATTGCCCTATTAAGATAATCGGTAGTAAATTTTCTAACACTTAAACATCCTGCTTCTGAAATGCATTTCACTTGCTCTATTCTACCTTTTAAAATTACGATTTTTCTTCTGGCTGAGCTTTATTATAATGTTTAGCTGTATTTATTACCCAAGTGAGTGCATTCGTTCATTCTTTCTTTCTTGCCTGTCTGAGTTAGATTTTTATACAAACCTTATGGTGAACACTTTTCATACACTTGATGTTCTCAAAGTACTGCTGATAAATTGAATTTTATCCAAGGCATGTAAGGAATGTTTGACATCAGCAAACATAGACTGATGTAATTCCCACACTAATAAACTGAACAAGAAAATCATACAAATACCATGCAGATAAAAGGATAAAATACACCAAGCCAAGGAAGAGCCAAAGGGTACATGCAGGGAGAACTCCTGGTTCTCCTCCTGCCAATAGTTAGAATGACACATCAAACTATGGCTTGAGGGCAGAGAAACCTGTCTTGTTTTCGCATGGGCCTGCCACCCTTAATCTATGAGGATGGTGAGTCTAAAGGGAATGCAGGCTCTTCACCAGGAAGTTCTCTTTAGCTGGGTCAGGGATGAATATGAGGCTGGGCCTACCAGAGTCGTTCATCAAAACTGGGACAATGGCATCCTGGGGCAGTGAAGACTACCTAACCTAACACTGCCATCTTCCTCTGTGCCAGAGTTGAGGCCCCTGCTGGGGACAGGCAACTGTAGTACTCAGGCCTCCCCTCCCTTACTGGCGCAACTTGCCCTGAAGGAGGGTGTCAGTTGTCTTGGAGCAGGGCCCGGAGTATGAAGTCAGGCTAAACTTAAGGAACATGAGTAGGTGAGGGAAGTGGGGAAGGATGTGAGGAGCAAGCAACCAAGAACCCAACTCAAGGAGCGGTGCTGGGATATAGGATGGCAAATGAACTGAGGCTCCAAGCCACTCCTCATACCCCTCCCCTAAACCCCTATACATGCTCCATCTTCCAACAGATCTGACAAATCACAAATTAAAGGTAAAATTCTTAAGTATTTCAAGATGGCAGCAACAGATAACTAAACCCCAAGTGCAGAGACTTATGAGACTGTACTATCTCACCACGAAACCAGCATGTCTCACAACCGGGGTGACAGCGAAAGGGTAGCTTACTTTCACTTACTAGTGTGTCCTATATTATAGAATAAAGTACACGGGCAGGCTACCACCGAACAAGTCTACTCCTATTATACATCCAAAGATATTAACAAATGCATTTTTATAATTCATATACAGGATGTTCACTGTAGCATTATTTATGGCAGTACAGTACTAGAATGGAAGTTTACCAGTAAGAAACTTAGCCCCTAGTACCTGCCATGTATTTAATTGCTCAATCCCAGTGTACATGTAGTTTCAGAACTGTTAACCCATAATCCCATGGGAAAGACCTTATGAACTTGAGTAGAGTACTTATATTCAATTCCTTTTACCTTTAGACTTACAGACTCCACTCCATTCTATAGTTTCTTAGGTCACCACTCTTCTCAACCACACCATCAGTGCAGGTAGCTCCATCATTTTAATTCAGTTAGATTTATTTTTTGCACTTTGAACTCCATCCTGCAGTCCCCCAACCTTCTGACTTTTTAATTTTTCATAAATTAAGCTTCAGTCTTTATGCTATAAAGTTCTATGGGTTCTGACAAATATATAGTGTCACATATGCACCATTGCAGAACCAGAGGGAATAGTTTCACTGGATTAAAAAATTCCCCTGTGTTTCACATATTCAACTCTCAATATTGTATACCCTAAATCCCTGGCAATCAGAGATCAATTTACTATCTATACAGATTTGTATTTTGACAATGTCATATAAATAGAATCACATGATATGTTGCATTTTCTGACTGGCTTCCTTCATTTACCAATACTCACTTAAGAACCAACCATGTCTCTACGTGGATTATAGTTTATTACTTTTTTTTTTTATAATTTTTTGATGAATAGTGTACCATTGTATAAGCATACCAAAAACTGTTTATCCATTCATCTTGAAAGATACCCTGAATCCTGCCAGTTTCTTGTGATTATGAATAAAGCTACTAAAAACATTCACATGAAAGTTTCTGTATAGACATAAATTTTTAAATCAATTGGGTAAATACCTGGGAGTGTAGCTGCTAGACTGTAGAGCAGTACTGTAGTTAACTCTGTAAGAAAAAGTCAAACTGTCTTCTGAAGTGGTTGTAAGCATTTTGCATTTCCACCAAAAATGAATTAGAGCTCCCATTGCCTTGCATTCTTGCTGGCAATTGTCTGGACTTCAAAGCTCTGTTTGAGATTAGACCACCATATAATTTACTTTCTCCACACTCCATCTAGCTGTAGAAATCACTGCTTTCTTGTTATGAAAAGTACATGCTTATACACTGTGATTCTTAAAAAAAGTGTAGTTGTATCTCTGCAACAAGGCCATGCCTTATTAACGCACAAAAACCCAAACCTAAATATGGTAGTAGTAAATAATAGATGTTGATATCACTCCTGTATTATTTAGAGGTACACTCATGGGTATAATATACTTTTAGAGACAGGAGCACCACTTGAAGCTAGAGACCATAGTTACTAGAGCAAATAACCAATCCATTTTCTCAGTGCTTGCATTTGTGGCACAATTACCATTTGTTCCAGACATTGTTCCATTATCTCATATAATGATACAACCAGAGGTGGTATGTACAAACTCACCCCCATGGAATTAACTGTGTTTTATAAATGAAATAAGGAGTCTTAAACCTCTGGCCCAACCCAGTACTCAATATACTTTATCTTGAGATAAGATGGAATTAAGACGCTGTCATTATTCTTTTGTTGTTGTCTGTCTCTGTCTTTTTTTTTTTAGGTTTTAATTTTATTTTAAGTAAGCTTCATGCTCAGTGTGGAGCCCAATGGGGGGCTTGAACTCATGACCCTGAGATTAAGACCTGAACTCCTAACTAACTAAGCCACCCAGGGACCTCTATTCTTTTGATTTTAAAAAGAATAAACCAAATTATGTGTGTCTATTCCTAGGACATCAGCTAAAAGAAAGAAAAATGGAATGTCTATAAATTCCATAATCATAATAATTCTTTGTTTAGAAATTATGAACATTAAGTTTTCACATATATAAAATATTATTAATAATAGAAATCTCACTGTGCCAAATGAGACAAATGAGAATTGTGGTTGGATAGTTCAATTGACCAAAAATTTGGGTTACAAAGAATAAAATAGAAGTGATAAAATAACTTTTTTTGGATTCAGGATTAATCTAATTGGCAGATAGTGGACAAGTCCTTCTGTTTATGATCATTTTGCCATATGAGGTGCAGTCACAATGAGGTCTGGGCTATTCGTTTTTGAACATTTGTCCACTAAGAAGGCAAGAACAGAGCAGGTAACTTCTGTGTGCATCACACCGAATGGGGGCTGAAGAGACAATGAAACCATTTGGGCCTGTTTCTAGCTTCATATGTGCATTTTGGTTCATTGTGATCATAAAATATTCAAGTATGGCTTTTCCAAAGAAGGGATTAGTACCTTTCACTGGACCTAGCAAAAACGGATTGAAAAAGGTAAAACAATTGCCAAAGGATAGTCAGTTTTCATTTAAACCTGTATTTTTTTTTCTTTTACCAAGATTCAAGCTATACATTATGTTTCAGTGCATAAAAAGATGGTGGCATGTTTCATAGAGTGGAACAAGCCATCCCATACACTTACAAGCCATCCTATACACTTACACTACCAGTAAGGTGATTATTATCCCTGCCTTATTTTTTAGGCTATCATTAATTCTTTGGGGTCATGGGGAAGTATGTGCAATTATTGGCTATGGATAGATAATGATGATCCACAAATGATAAACAGCTGCAGAAATGAAAAAAGTAAATAATACGCTCAAGACCAGATTAAAGTAATGACAGAGATACGACTTATGAAAACATGCTTATCAGTCCTGCTTGGTCGTATTCTTTTGGATGTGTTTCAACTTGGTTTAAAAGTATGTGAAATTAAATAACACTAAACTCAGCTAAGAAGTTTCCTTTGGTGGTAAAAACAGAATATTGCAGTATAACTTTCGAATGGATTCAGTTCTTTCAAAGGAATGAACTATCAATTTCCAACTGGTTATTTAAGAGTATTTCAATCTCAGCATAGGGAGGCCATTTTGGCCTCTGAGATCTGGAATGCAGGGCTGTATGTGTTTCCTTCACTTAGACAGACATAAATCCCAAAGTGACAGCAGCATGTTTATCTTTTACTGTATTTCCCACTGGAGTGATTCAGACTTTTGACTTAAATAGTTGTCTACAGCTTTTGAAAATTGATTTCTCCTTGATGATGAGTGAACTTGCTGACCAAACTGCTAAGGAGAAATATTTTTAGAGTAGCATTTCTTAGTGGTGTTTTATTTCTTTGACTTTGGGTTTCTTTACTTCCTTCTTTTCTTTGTTTTTTCAATATTTTAATGCCCCTCTAATGATTTAAGCCATAGGATGCTTATTAGGAAATATATATGACAAAAAATGTTGATGCATAAAAATAGATCTGGATTTAAACATAAATCCCCCTCCTCTCATTCCCACAATGTTATAGTTTACCTCTTCACAAGGAATCACTATCACTATCTTATTTTCTATATTTCTACATTATTACATATTATGTATATATGTATTCTCTTTTATGTTTTATAATACAAATGGTAGCATATTTTGACATTTTTATACCTCTTCTTTTTTCTGTCCTTACTTAAGAGGAGTTAATTTCATAACAAGATATATAAAGTGACAGAGGTAGCTAGCAAAGCTATGTTCAACAACCATATAGCACCTACTTTATGACTATGTTATTTAACATACTATTAAAGGACATATGGATTGTTATTATACAACATATGCCAATAAATAATTCATAATTAATGTACATACCCACATATGTATACAACATATAATCACAAGGTATGTTTGTAGTATTTAAGTAGATAATACCTGTATTATCTTACCAGTTAATACTAGTAAAACCTTTCAAAGAGTTTGAAAAATTTACACTTTGATCAACAAGAATAACTGAAAATGTTTCTTTTCCATAGTACATTCATTTTTAAATACAAGGTAATTCTAAAAAACATTTTTAAAAGAAATATGAACAATTAAAATATAACATTAACAACTGTGGAATATAGACAAGACAAAAAATATGTTCACTACCATTTCATAAGCTTTTTTCAGGAGGCAACATATATAAATATATATATTTACTAATAAGTTCTGAATTGTTATTAAGCAAAACTATGAGAACTGAAATATTTGATTACTATTTCCTTGCCTATTTATAACTTCATATTTTGCATATATTCAATGTTCATAAAATATTTAGCACAATATTAGGCACATGGTGTTATGTTTAATGTTTTATCAATGTATTTTAGATTATAAAATATTATTGGAGGGAAATAATGTTTATAGAAATTGAGAAGACTCATCTGAACTATCATTAATGTTTTTAATAGTCTTTGCTTTTTAGAGAAGTTTTAGGTTCACAGTAAAATTGAGAAGGTATCAGAGATATCACATATATCACCCACACCCACTCATATAGCCTCCCCCATTATCAACTTTCTCCACCAGAATGGTACATTTGTTACAAGTGATGAACCTACACTGACACATCATTTTAACCAAAGTCCACTTTTACAATAGGGTTCAACTTTGCTTTTGTACATTCTGTGGGTTTAGACAAATGTTTAATGGTACGTATATACCATTATAGTATCATACAGAATCCTTTCACTGCCCTAAAGATCCTCTGTGCTCCATCTACTCATGTCTCTTTCTTCTTAAACCCCTAGCAACCACTAATCTTTCTGCTGCTGCCATTGTTTTGCTTTTCCATAATGTTATATAGCTGAAATGATACAAATTGTAGCTTTTTTCTTATTAACTTCTTTCATTCAGTAACATGCATTTAAAGTTGCTGCATATGTTTTCATGGCTTGATGGCTCACATCTTTTTAGTGCTGAATAATATTCTATTTTCTTCTACCAGAGTTTCTTTATCCACTAATATACTGAACAACATCTGGGTGCCTTCCAAGTTTCTGGCCATTACAAACAAAGCTAGTATAAACTTGTGAGGTTTTGGGGTGGACATACATTTTCAATTCTTTGGGTAAATACCAAGGAGTGCAATTGCTGGATCATATGGTAAGAATATGTCTAGTTTTGTAGTAAACTGCCAAACTGTCTTCCAGAGAGAGTTTGCATCCCAACCAGCAATGTATGATAGTTCCTTTTGCTCCACATCCTTACCAGAATTTGGTATTCTCGGTTTTCGCCATTCTCATCAGTGTATAGTGGTATATCTTTGTTGTTTTAACTTACATTTCCTAGATGATATATAACCTGGAGTATCTTTTCATATGTTTTTGTGATCTATACATTTTCTTTGGTGAGTTGTCTGTTAAGGTGTTTGGCCTATTTTTGTAAATAAATATGTTTGTTTTCTTACTGCTGAGTTTTAAGAGTTCTATTTTTGGATAACAGTCCTTTATCAGGTATGAAATGAAAATATTTTCTCCAAGTCTATGGCTTGCCTTCTGATTCTCTTGACATTGTCTTCCACAGAGCAAAAGTTTTTAATTTTAATGAAGTTCAGCTTATCAATTATTTCTTTCATGGATTGTGCCCTTGCTGCTGTATCACAAAGGCATCACCATAGGCAAGGTCAACTAGATTTTCTCCTATGATACCTTCTAGGAGTTTTACAGTTTTGCATTTTACAGTTAGGTCTGTGATCCATTTTTAGTTTGTTTTTATGAAGGGTATATAATCTGTCCAGATTTTTTTTTTTTTTGGCATGTGGATGTTCAGTTGTTCTAGCATCATTTGTTCAAAAGGTAATCTTTGTTCCATTGTATCACCTTTTGCTCCTCTGTCAGAGAACAGTTGACAATATTTATGTAAGTCTATTTCTAGGCTCTCTTTTCTCTTCCATTGATCTATTTGTCTATATTTTTCCCAATACCGTACTATCTTCACTACCCTAGCAATCATTAAATTTTAGTAAGATATTACAATCAACATATCTGAAATTATTACTTTTAAAAATATTTTGGGGGTGGCTGGGTGGCTCAGTTGGTTAAGTGTCCAATTCTTGATAACAGTTCAGGTCATGATCTCGCAGTTGTGAGATTGAGCCCCAAGTAGGGTTCTGCACTGAAAGCCTGTGTGGGATTCTCTCTCTCCCTCTCTGCCACTCCCCTGCCCACACATGCTCTCCCTCAAATTAAATAAAACTTCATAAATATATAACATATAAGTAAATTGACAAAATATCACCTGATGAAACCGTATTCTCATGCAGTTACCAGATGAAACTCAATCTAAGGATAGATTAATGTAGGGGTAAAGCTTTCCCATCCTCTTTTGTTTAACTTATCAGTGTGTTTAATAAATGTACTGAGGTATAACTAACACATATTAGACTCCACATATTTCAAGCGTACAATTTCTTAAGTTTTGACATAGGCCCGTACCGGAAATTATCATCAAAATCACAATACTGAGCCCATTTCTTATCTCCGCAAGTTTTCTCATGTTCCTTTATAATCACTGCCTCCTACCATGCCACTCCATACCTCCTCAAGCAACAACTGCTTTGCTCTTTGCCACTAGAGTTTGCGTTGAGTTTTGTCTGAATGGGAATGTAATACGCAGTCTTTTGGCTAAATCCTTTCACTTAGCTTAATATTTTTGATACCTATCCATTCTGCTGTATCAAAAATTCATTTCTCTTTATTACTCAGTATTCCATTGTATGGATACACCACAACTGGAATCCATTCATCTGTTAAGTTTTAGGCCCATACAAGTTAAAGCTGCTATGAACATTTATGAGCAAATATTTGTAAGAGTATAAACCTTCTTTCCTCTTAGGCAAATACTTAGGAGTAGAATGGCTAGATCATGTAACTGATATATGTTTACCGTTTTAGGAAACTGCATAATTTTTTGAAGTGTTATGAGCTAACACTCCTACCACTAAAAATGTATGAGAATTTCAGTTCCTCCACATACTTGCCAACACTTATCATTTTAATTTTAGCCATGTTTATATGTATATAGAGATATTACAGTTTTAGCTTTTATTTTCCAAATGCATGATGATGTTGAACATCTAATCTTGAGCTTATCTGACATCCTTGTATATTTTTTAATTTCTTTTTTCAAAAAATGTTTATTTTTGAGAGACAGAGCGTGAGTGGGGGAGGGGCAGAGAGGGAGACACAGAATCCAAAGCAGGTTCCATGCTCCAAGCTGTCAGCACAGAGCCCAACTTGGGGCTCAAACTCACAAACCACGAGATCATGACCTGAGCGAAGTTGGATGCTTAACCTATTGAGCCACCCAGGCACCCCCATCTACTTTCTATGATAAAGTCCTTGTTAAAATATTTTGCCCATTTTTACATGGTGGCTTTCTCCCCATGTCCTTTTATTTAGTTTAATAGTTCTTCATATATTGTAGTGTAGCAGGATTCTCACGCAGAGAGTCGTGACATCGGGGCTTTTCTTTCCAGGAAGCAATTTTATTCATGCCAGCATGGCTCAGTTGGATTCGTACCCGAAAAACTGAGCCCTGAATGCCACGTGGTGTAGTTTTTTACACATTTTTTATTTCTTGGTCTCCCATATATGGTAAAACACAAACATGCAGTCTGATTAAGTGGTCTCATGTTACAAGGTCATGAGGGATGCCACATACACATAGAGCCAGGTTGCCTTGAGGTTTGTTTTTTTTTCCTTAGGGAAGGGACCCTACCACAGAAGATGTAACCCTTAAGTCAGGTATGCACTTCGCAAATAATCTTTCATAGTATGTTGCTTTTTATTTTTTTTTTATGTTTGTTTGTTTTTGAGAGAGAGAGACACACAGAATTCAAAGCAGGTTCCAGGCTTTGAAAAGCTGTCACCAGAGCCCAGACACAGGGCTTGAACCAAAATCCATGAGATCATGACATGAGCTGAAGTTAGACACTTAACCGACTGAGCCACCCAGGTTCCCCTCATGCTTCATTTCTGATTCTCTTAAAGTATCTTTTGAAGAGATAAAGCTTTTAATTTTCATTATCTCCAATTTATCAATTTTTTTCATTGATCAATCAGTTGTATCTATGGTACCTTCGCTTAAACCAAAGCCACAAAAAATTTTTCCCATGTTTTCTTCGATAGTTTATACTTGTGGGTGATACTTTTGTGATCTATTTTGAGTTAATTTTTATATATGATGTGAAATATAGATGGGAGTTCCTTTATTTACATATGAATATCCAATTGTTCCAACACCAACTGTTAAAAAAGACTCCTTTCTTCAATGAATCTCCTTGAAACTTTGTCAAAAATCCATTGCCTAAATATGTGTGGGCCTATTTTTCAATACTGTTCTGTAACACTGATCTATTTTTCTGTACTTACACCAATATGAGATAGTTTTAATTATAGTAAGTCTTGAAATAGTTTAGTGTTAACCTGCCTACTATGCTCTTTTTCAACCTTGTTATTCTAGCTTTTGCATTTCTTTATGAATTTCAGAACCAGATTTTCAATTTCGAAAAAAAAAACCTGATTTTTACTGAAAATATTTTAACATAAAGATTAAGTTGGATGACTTGACATAATAATATTAGTCTTTTTAACCAAGAGTAGAGCAAATGCCTCCATTTATTTAGTTTTTCTTTAATTTTTTTTCATCACTGTTTTGTAAATGTGGATGTAGGTACATCTTTCCCACTTTTGTCAGATTTATCCCTAAATATTTCACATTTTTTAATGCTAGGATAAACAGTGTTTTTTATTTCAATTTCTTAGTGTTTGTTACCAATATATAGAAATAAAATGTTTTCCCCCCCTACATTTATTATGTATTCTGCAACCTTGCTAAGCTCACTCAGTGGCTCTAATACTCTCTTATGCCTTTTCTACCTAGGCAATCATGTCATCTGTGACATGGTATCTTCAACATGAAAGAATTTTATTTCTTTTTCTTGTCTGATAGTACTGGCTGCACCCATCCATCAATACAAAAATGAATAGAAGTGGGAGACGTGGAAGTTCCTTTCTTATTTCTGGTCTTTGAGGGAATGTTGAACGTTTAAGAAATGGGCTTCTCCATTTCATTAGTGTTCTCTCTCTCAACACTCTCTTGTCTTCAATATTCTGAGAGCTTGGCTGCCTTTGTGTTGCTGGACTCTGAGGTTGGTCAACTGGGCTCAGTTCCCCCTCAGTATACCACACACACGAAGCTGTCTCAGGGCACTATAAACTGGGTTAACTGTAAGGATCACCTTGTCTTTTTGTTCTTTCAAGAATTACTCTCCTTTACCCCCTGATTCCAGTGTCTTAAAGACCTATTGTTTTAGATACTTTGCCTGTTTTATATTTTGTTTTAGACAAGAGGGAAAACACCCATCCTGTTACTTCATTTGGGGAAAAAGGAGAAATTCCCTCACTGTTTTTTAGGAAATCAAAACTACAGTTAAATTATTTTTAAACGTGTGAATTGTTAAAAATTCCAAGATTGTAAAATCAATATAAATTGTTATAAATTCCAAGATAGTGAAATCAATATTGATACAGCCATTCATATTAATGACATTATAGATTAATTTCTATTTGTATCCCTTTTCATGAACCATAATCCATACTATATTAGAAAAAACTGTTATCATTAATTGCAATATAGCAGTAAGCTACAGGTTAGATGTGCAAAATTGTATATCAATTATAAATAACACATTAATTTTTATAAGTATATTAAATAATAGTTATTTTTAGTATTTAATAATTTCCAGAATCTAAATATTTCCCCAGAATCTAAAATACTGAGAAACTTTCCTCTTCTTTTTCTTCAGTTTCACTAAAATATGTTTCTAGGAATGTTTCTGTACTAATATTCAAGCAAAGTTTATAATTTTATATAAAGACACAAAATATCTCTTACAGAGATATATTGACTAATGTAAGAAAAATTATATCTTTAGAGTAAAATTGGCTAAAACATTTTACCTAAGTCAGACATCCATTTGCTCTACAAAGTAGAGCAGTGACTCAATATGTATTCAAAAATTCATATTTATTCAAATCTCCATCCATAATCACCTTGAAGATATAGTAGTCTCTCTTTAACAAGCTAAATTTACCAGAGACTCATTTTTCTATTATGTTTTATGTTAGAAAATGTGAGACTGAAAAATATTTAAATGAAAATTACATTACTTTAATGATACTATGTTTCTGAGAAATGTAAGAGAGCATTTGATAAGCTATTCAACATTAATTATTTTAATAACTTAAAAATAATACAATATTTCATAATTCAATATTGGAGAAATATCTAACATTCCTGGTGTTTTCAAAGACTCTTAAACTTGAAAGGATATTAAAAATGCAAAATAATGCAGCAGTATAAAAACTACATCCTACATGCATAAACTAAATGACTGAATGCTTCAATACTGTACAAGCCTTAATACTCAAATTATAAATTTGTGTTGAATTTATTTTCATTTTTAACTTATGTGTATATAATAAATCTCCTAGAATCTCATGTTCTCATTATGTTCTTTTAAAAGACATTTCAATCTGAGGATTAGGCAATGATATATTATTTAAAAATAGTGACTCTATACATTTCAATATATTCAGTATATTTTCAACAAATATTACATTATCTCTACTGCATTTTAAAATTAAATATTATTGTGATGTCGATTTTTAGAAAATTGTTCATGTTTGCTCCTCTACTCCTAAAATTAATCATTTGTGCTGTGCCAAACCTGCCATTTTTGCACTCTCCCTGTTACTTTTAGAGGATACATGACTTTCTATCAATATCCCTCAGAAAATAACATGATTCCAAACATTTACACTTTAGTACATTTCACCAAAGCTTTTGCCACCTACTGAATTAGGCATTTACAATTAAATGCTGAATACATAACATCAGATTTACCTTCTATGATAGAATGATGAATTCTTGGTGAGAAAGAATTTTTGTACAAAACAAGGAGCTATTCAATCACAAAACATAGCAAGCTAAATTTGTGTAGGAAGTCATTCTACCTCTGTGCACACAGGGTTTATTTAACAAGATGGACCAATTTACAATATATAATAGTAAGAAAGGAAGAAATAGAAATATAACACTTTTACCTTCCCTTTAGGTCTTTACTAAAGGATGAGGAAGAGTTGCCCTGTTTTATTTGAAAGATGAATTTCAATTAATTAAATATATCCAAGTGATTCATTTTGTGGTTCCTTTACTTGTGTTCATAGCATCCCTCTGGTATTGGTAATCCAAGAGAACATTTTCGTGAGGAATCTGCTAACTTATACTTGGGAAGATGTTGCATAGCAATTCACTATTGTCTATTCAAAACAATTTTAATTAGTTCCAGTGTTAGAGACAGTGTAATTCCTTAATGAAACTATACAGGCTGCTCCATTTGCCTTTTAACAGTTAAAAGTATTATAGCAACCTCATTCTACTTTTTCACTAAGGAAGCCTGCCAGCTGTAGTCCCAGTACAATTATTGCTTTCACAAAGTGCTCTAAATCTGTCAACAAGAAAATACACGAACTACTGCATAATAAAACTGTTAAGAAGGTGACCCAGTTGTTATACCACAACTGCTTCCTCTGGCAGAGATATCCAGGCAAACGTGCTGATTAACAGTGTCTTGGTACCAACACAATTAGGAAGAACTTTTCTTTTTTCTATTATATAAGAGGTGATTTTAATGGTTTTAAAATTATTTAATAATGTTTTCACCCAAATTACAGAGATGAAAATTTAGGAATAGAGTTTCAATAGAAATATGAGCAACCTCAAATTCTTTAAATAATAAAAGTATCTCTATACTTTCCCTCAATTTTGCTGTGAGCTTAGAACTGCCCTAAAAGAATACAATCTATTTTAAACAAATAAATGCAAGTTTAAAAAAATAACAAAGAGGAAAGGAAAAGCATTTATTAAGTGCCTCTCATATATCTAGTCTTATAGTTAATATCACAATATATACTATTTCACAATAAATTTACACTTAACCCTAAGTTATTTTTCACATCTCAGTTCCTTGGGAATTTGCCCAAATATGGCTTTAAACTAGACATGGCATTACACATAGATGAGAAAAGTAAAAGCTAACTCTTATTTTCTATATCTGATATGTTATTTCTCACAATTCCTGACAACATAACTAGGGAAAAATTAACTTTTAAACTAATCAATTGATTAAATTCAACAATATAAGAATTCATTAAACAATCTTATTACACAGAAAAAGCATGCACAAATCTTGGAGATCCAGCTTAATGAATTTTAACAAACTGAGTATATCCATGTAATCACCCAGATCAATGCTTCAGGTGGTAGCCATGCATCAGTGAGTGCATGTTACCCATGATGAAATTCGCAGAACACCATGGCTTCTATAGCAGCCAAGAACAACTCCATTCAAATGCAATCCCAGTCAAAATACCAGAAGGTTATTTTATAGATATTGACAAACTGATTCTAAAGTTTATAAGCAAAAGACCTACACAGCCAACATAATATTGAAGTACAACAACAAAACTGGAAGACTGATGTTACCCAACTTCAAGACTGACTATAAAGCTACAGTAATCAAGACAATGTGGTATAGGCAAAAGAATACATATACAGATCAATGAAACAGATTAAAGATCCCAGAAGTCAATGAAATACAGTCAATGATATCTGACAAAGGAGCAAAGGCAATACAATGTAACGAAAATGGTCTTTTTGGCAAATGCTGCTGGAATGACTGACTGGACATCCACATGCAAAAAGACTAATCTAGACATAGACCTTATACCGTTCACAAAAATGACCTAAAAATGGATCCCAGACCTAAATGTAAAATGCAAAACCATAAATTTCTAGAGAATAACCTAGGAGAAAACCGTGATGACCCTGGTATAGGGATACCTTTTTTGATACAAATCCAAAGGCACAATTCATAAAAGAAGTAATTGATAAGCTGGATTTAATTAAAATTAAAAAAATTCTGCCCTGTGAAAGGCAATGTCAAGAGAATGAGCAGATTGTCTACAGACTGAGAGAAAATATTTGCAAAATACACAACTGATAAAGGATGGTCATCTAGAATTCACCAAAACTCTTAAAACTCAATAATAAGGAAACAAACAATCCTATTAATCAAAGGGGCAAATATTTTAACAGACACTTCACCAAAATAGGTATACAAATGTCAAACAGGCACATGAATAGATGCTACACTTCATATGTCCTCAGAGAAATGCATATTAAAACAACAAATGGATACCACTAACACACCTACTTGAGTGGCCAAAACCCAGAACACTGATGACACCAAATGCTGGCAAGGACTTGGAGCAATGGGAACTCTCATCGATTGCTCATAAAAATGCAAAATGGTGTATACAGCCATTTGGGAGAAAATTTTGTGGTTTCTTAAAATATTAAACATATTCTTACCACACAATCCAACAATCTTACAAAACCTGGACAGAGCTGGTTATACCAGCTTTATTCACAACTGCCAAAATGTGGAAGCAACCCAGATATCCTTCAGTAGGTTAATGGTAAAATAAACTGTGATACACATGGAAAAATGGAATCTTTTCAGCACTAAAAATAAATAGGCTATCCTACCAAGAAAACACATGAAGACCCATAAATGCATCTTACTAAGTGAAAGAAGCCAACACGAAAAGGCTACATACTGTATGATCCCAACTACATGACATTCCAGAAAAGGCAAAACTATAGAGACAGTAAAAAGATCAGTTTGTCTTCATGAGGTCCCAATAGTTCATTTTTGCTTTTAATTCCCTTGCCTTTGGGGATGTGTCAAGTAAGAAATTGATGTGGCTGAGGTCAGAGAGGTTTTTCCTGCTTTCTCCTCTAGGGTTTTGATGGTTTCCTGTCTCACATTCAGGTCCTTTATCCATCTTGAGTTTGTTTTTGTGAATGGTGTAACAAAGTGGTCTAGTTTCATCCTTCATGTTGCTGTCCAGCTCTCCCAGCACCATTTGTTAAAGAGACTGTCTTTCTTCCATTGGATATTCTTTCCTGCTTTGTCAAAGATTAGTTGGCCATACTTTTGTGGGTCTAGTTCTGGGGTTTCTATTCTATTCCATTGGTCTATGTGTCTGTTTTTGTGCCAATACCATGCTGTCTTGATGAATACAGCTTTGTAGTAGAGGCTAAAGTCTGGGATTGTGATGCCTCCTGCTTTGGTCTTCTTCTTCAATATTACTTTGGGTATTCCGGGTCTTTTGTGGTTCCATACAAATTTTAGGATTGCTTGTTCTAGAGTCAAGAAGAATGCTGGTGCAATTTTGATTGGGATTGCATTGAATGTGTAGATAGCTATGGGTAGTATTGACATTTTCACAATATTTATTCTTCCAATCCATGAGCACGGAATGTTTTTCCATTTCTTTACATCTTCTTCAATTTCCTTCATAGGCTTTCTATAGTTTTTAGCATACAGATCTTTTACATCTTCGGTTAGGTTTATTCCTAGGTATTTTATGCCTCTTTGTGCAATTGTGAATGGGATCAGTTTCTTTATTTGTCTTTCTGTTGTTTCATTATTAGTATATAAGAATGCAACTGATTTCTGTACATTGATTTTGTATCCTGCAACTTTGCTGAATTCATGTATCCGTTCTAGCAGACTTTTGGTCGAGTCTATTGGGTTTTCCATGTCTAATATCATGTCTTCTGCAAAAAGTGAAAGCTTGCCTTCACCTTTGCCAATTTTGATGCCTTTGATTTCCTTTTGTTGTCTGATTGCTGATGCTAGAACTTCCAACACTATGTTAAACAACAGCAGTGAGAATGGACATCCCTGTCGTGTTCCTGATCTCAGGGGGAAAGCTCTCAGTTTTTCCCCATTGAGGATGATATCAACTGTGGGCTTTTCATAAATGGCTTTTATGATGTTTAATTATGTTCCTTCTATCCCGACTTTTTCGATGGTTTTTATTAAGAAAGAATGCTGAATTTTGTCAAATGCTTTTTCTGCATCGATTGACAGGATCGTATGGTTCTTATCTTTTCTTTTATTAATGTGATGTATCACATTGATTGATTTGCGAATGTTGAACCAGCCCTGCAGCCTAGGAATGAATACCAATTGATCATGGTGAATAATACTTTTTATATGCTGTTGAATTCGATTTGCTAGTATCTTACTGAGAACTTTTGTATCCATATTCATCAGGGATATTGGCCTGTAGCTCTCTTTTCTTACTGGGTTTCTGTCTGGATTAGGGATCAAAGTAATGCTGGCTTCATAGAATGAGTCTGGAAGTTTTCCTTCCCTTCCTATTTTTTGGAATAGCTTGAGAAGGATAGGTATTATCTCTGCTTTAAATGTCTGGTAGAATTGGGACCTCATGAAGATAAAAGCTTCTGCACTGCAAAGGAAACAATCAGCAAAACTAAAAGGCAACCAACGGAATGGGAAAAGATATTTGCAAATGACATATAGGACAAAGGGCTACTATCCAAAGTCTATAAAGAGCTCACCAAACTCCACACCCGAAAAACAAATAATCCAGTGAAGAAATGCAAAGAAAACGTGAATAGACACTTCTCTAAAGAAGACATCCAGATGGTTAACAGGCACATGAAAAGATGCTCAACATCGCCCCTCATCAGGGAAATACAAATCAAAACCACACTCAGATATCACCTCACACCAGAGTGGCTAAAATGAACACATCAGGAAACTATAGATGCTGGCGAGGATGTGGAGAAATTGGAACCCTCTTGCACTGTTGGTGGGAATGCAAATTGGTGCAGCCACTCTGGAAAACAGTGTGGAGGTTCCTCAAATTTAACAACAGATCTACCCTATGACCCAGCAATAGCACTGCTAGGAATTTACCCAAGGGATACAGGAGTGCTGATGCATAGGAGCACTTGTAGCCCAATGTTCATAGCAGCACTTTCAACAATAGCCAAATTATGGAAAGAGCCTAAATGTCCATCAACTGATCAATGGATAAAGAAATTGTGGTTTATACTACATGGCAATGAGAAAGAATGAAATATGGCCTTTTGTAGCAATGTGGATGGAACTGGAGAGTGTTATGCTAAGTGAAATAAATCATACAGAGAAAAACAGATACCATATGTTTTCACTCTTATGTGGATCCTGAAAAACTTAACAGAAGTCCATGGGGGAGGGGAAGAGAAAAAAAAAGAGGTTAGAGAGGGAGAGAGCCAAAGCATAAGAGACTTAAAAACTGAGAACCAACTGAGGGTTGATGGGGGCGGGAGGGAGGCGGGGGTGGGTAGGTGATGGGTATTGAGGAGGGCACCTTTTGGGATGAGCACTGGGTGTTGTATGGAAACCAATTTGACAATAAATTTCATATAAAAAGTTTTTTAAATAAATACAGAAAAAAAAAGATCAGTGTTTGCCAAGGGTGGGGGCAAGGGTGAGACGGACAAGCAAAGCACAGAGAATTTTGTGGGTAGTTAAAATATTGTGTATGATATATAATGATGAATATATGTCATTATACATTTATCTAAACCCATAGAATGTATAATACAAGTCAACACTAAAGTAAACTATGACTTCGTGTGATTATGATGTGTCAACATAGGCTCACCCTTGATAACAAATGCACCAGTCTGATATTGAATGTGTGTGATGCTATATTGAAAAGGCTATAAATATGTAGGGATAAAGGGTATATGGGAAATCTCTGTGTCTTCCTCTCAATTTTGTTGCAAACTTTAAATTGCTCTAAAAAATAAAGTCTTAAAAATTTTCCTTTCTGTGTAACCAAGAAAATAATTTAAATAACTGGTAATTTCCCAAACAACATTTAGTTATCTTCCCTACATTCAACTCTACAATACGTTGTTTTTCTAATTAATGATCTCTAATATTGGTACAACTACTATTATGTACTTTCAATCTTGGGAGGTGAATAAAGGGAGACAGGCCCCACAAAACTGTAATCAAAGAAATAAGCAGAATTAATTGTATTAACTACAATGAAGGAAATACTTGAATGCAGACAATCACATCCAAAATCTGAGCAATGCCATAAGGAAAAATAAGGGGCGTGACTGCTTCGACTAGGAGAGTGATTATATGCTCTCTGAGAGCATATATTATTTAGATTGAAACCCGAGAATGAGAAAGTATATCAAGTAAAGAAAAGTTAAAAATTCTCAAATTGAAAAGAGCCTGCACAGAACTGAGTTAGGAGTCTGGTGGCCTGCTCTAGTAACCACAAGAAATCCAATGTGGCTACAGGGACATAAAATGGGGCTAGAGGATGCCAAGGACTAGTTAATGCACAGCCTTGGGGGCGGGGAGAGACCTTTGGAGTTTTAGGGGGCAGGGAGAGAGAGACCTTTGGAGTTTTACGCAGTAGGATAAATGTGAAAAAAAAAATAGCAGGAAATGACTTGATCTGAGTTATATCTAAGCAGTTCAGCCTAGTTTCATTGTGGAAAAGAAACTAGGGGAAACTAGGATGGAAACAAAAAGACACTGTCACAGAAGTATTGGTGGAAGGTGTTGAGGCCTAGTCTAGAGCTATAGCAATGGATTTCAAAAGAAGCCAATGGATTTTCAAAATATTTTCAAGATAACATTGTTAGGATGTGTTGACAATTTAGATGTTAGATAAAAGAAAGGGGCAATCAACAATGAATCTCCAGTTTTAGCTTGAAAGACTCCGTGAACTGTGGTGCTGTTTCCTGTGATGAGAAAGACAGGATGGAATGGGGGAGTTTGGTAAGTTAAGGACAATCAAGAATTCCCAATGCACACAGTGAAGACATCTGTGATATAATTAAATGGACACCTTAATGTGGAGGACAGGAAAAGTCTGAGACACAGATGTGAAGTTAGAGTTTCAGTACATACATGTAAAACCATGGAAAAGAACAAGATTGCTGAAAAGTATAAAGATCATGAATGAAACACTGATGCAGAAGAAAACATGAACCAAGTCCTTCCCTGCTTACAACAATAAGCTTAGTCTATATCATGGTGGGAGAACAACACTGCAAAATCTCAGTGACCTAACAAAAGTCAGTTTATTTCTTGCTCTTGATACGTATTTTTTTGTGAATTAGCTAACGCCCTGGTCTGTCTGCATTCTGGGACTCTGGCTGAACAATGCATGTTTACCCACTCTCTAAAGCTTCTGCTTAGAAGTGCTGCACATCACATCTTATTGAACAAATCACATCAAACATGTAAGACTGATATCAATGGGGTAGGAAATATACCCCTAACTTACAGAGGAGCCTACTGGGAGAGGATGCAAACATTCTGAACAATAAAATCTTCTTCGGACATGAAACCCTAATCACTCCAAAATTATGTGTCTTGAGCATTTTGCTCTATATTCACTTTATATTTCATTACTAAGTACTTGGAGTGTCTTTATTTCCTTTTTATTGTTATCGGAATACATATGGCAAATGTTTTAAAGCACAGAGAAAGGCTCAGACTGCCCAGTAGCCATCTCCTGTACCATTCCTCCCCACCACTAATCCCATTTCCAGTGGGCTAAAATTTTTAATTCTACTTCTCATCAAAATGTAAAACTTGAGTCCACACCTAACATATGCTCTTGTCCGTTTGATAAATAAAACCAGTAATATTGCTTGTCTGTCTACAAATAGCATTTCTTTTACTCTTGGGCCACAACTTTGGTTATTAATCGAATACCTTAATTGCCATTAACAGAATTTATAAACACTGAATTCCAAAACAGTTGTTAGTATATTTAGTATTTCCCTATTTACAGAACAGAATAAACAAATGTGACTATCTTTTTTCTGTAATTTTTACCCATTAACTTCATATGATTAGAAATTGGGTTATATGCTGCTTTACTTTTCCACAATAGATCAATTACTTTCCTTTGCTAAAAGGGACTATTTTAAATATTTTGTACTCTTGCATGGAAATCTCAAGGGTTTGCACTGCACTCTTCAAAATATAAATACTTTTAATTTGACTGGCTTATAGAAAAATTGATTTTCTCTCTTTTTGAAAAGGACTGTTGAAAATGGACTGGGAATAAGTGAAAACAGCAAACATACTCCTTCTGGTTCCCAGGAATATCACAGGAAGTATGAATTGGCTATGTGTCTGCCCCTATAGAATTAGACAGAATGTATTTGTTAAATTGTGAAATGCTTTCAGGCTGCAGTCAAAAAGCTGTTTAAGAGTATAAGAGAAATTAGGGAATTAGGATCACTTTTTTTATGTTTATTTATTACTTTTAAGAGAGAGAGAGAGAGAGAGAGAGGGCTTGTGAGCAGGGGAGGGGCAGAGATAGAGGGACAAAGGATCTGTGATGACAGTGGAGAGCCCGATTAGGGGCCCAAACTCATTAATCATGAGATCATGACCTGGGCCAAAGTTGGACACTTAACCCACTGAGCCACTCAGGTGCCTCAAGGCTGATTTTTATAAATTCTATGCAACAGAAACATTTTTTTGAGTTCAGAATTAGTCACAGAGATACTTTTCCTTGCAAAAATCTAAGAGTCAACAAAATCATCCCCACCATAGAAACTAAGTAAATGAAACTGAGCAAAAGTCAGAGCAATAACAGTAGGACGATGCTACAGAAGTAAGGGAGTCTTTGAGATTATTCTAATTAGCAAGGGAGACAAAGGGTTCCCCTTTTAGGACTCTGAACAAGGAAATCAGAAATTAAACCTTGTCAATACTTAACCTGTCATTGAGCAATACAAGAAAATCTCTCTAGCAGACTCATTCAAAAAGAGACGTAGAAGAGATTAAAAGAAAGTGCTGAAGGGTATACTCTAACAGAATTACAAGTTTTGAACAGACTATACACCTAACTGTATGTGGTTAATATTCTATAATGCATGCATGTTTGGGCATGGTCACAATAAATTCTCAAGGTAAGTAATTCCTCCAAGTAGTTTTAAAGACAGACATAGCAACTGCAAATGCCTTCCCCCAAATCTCAATTTCAATGCAATATGGTGAAAACTAGGAACAAGCCTGGTGAGCATCATCCCTTATAGAGTTAGGGTCTCAAAAGGCTTTCTTCTTTTAGCTTAATTGCATGTTGTCAGGGAAAAAGGCTGACTAAGGGTATGCATTCTACTTTTTTTTTTTCTATACAACCCACAAAGAATAAATCTTTGAAGGTTATACGAGTAACACTTTTAGGAACTCAATGCGTTTTTTACAGATTATAGTAATATGTTGTGCTTCCAGAGTTATTCCACAAACTTCACTCCCATTTGTTAAAACCTGGGAAAATTCTGTAAGATAAATACAAGTAACCCAGCATAATCATGAACTACACATCTAAGGGTTTATCATCTCTAATATTCTCTGCTATAAAGGAATTTAAAGAAAATCCAAGATATTTTACTAAACTTTGCAATTCCAGAGTAAAAGCACATTTTAAACACATTTATAAACACATTTCCTTGATTCAATATACATTAATCTGATTTCTGAAAATTTGGCAAATTAAATAACAATGATTGTCACCTTTTCACTTATTTTTTAAAATTTTTTAATGTTTTATTTTATTTTTGAGAGAGAGAGAGAGAGAGAGAGAGAGAGAGCATGAGTGGAGGAGGGACAGAGAGAGAAGGAGACACAGAATCTGAAGCAGGCTCCAGGCTCCGAGCTGTCAGCACAGAGCCCGATATGGGAATCAAACTCATGAAACGTGGGCTCATGACCTCAGCCAAAGTCAGATGCTTAACCATCTGAGCCATGCAGGTGCGCCTTCACTAATTTTTAAAAACAAAACAAAAAAACCTGGCATTAAGCTATGACATATGTTTTGTACATACAGGAACCAAATATTTGCTTGTTTTAATTTTAGTTCTGAGCAGGCAAAAACAGGAGATAAAGAAGCAGATTTAGAATTTAAAAATAATTATTAAAATATTAGAGATTGATTAATTGATTGCTAGATGATAGAGGAAGAATTTATAGTGAAGAATATCAGTGGATTGGGGAGAGAGGAGCTCACCAATGAGGGCCCCTAGTGGCTCAGAAGCTAGAAGTTGGCCTGGTTGGGGGCAGAGGGGTAGAAGACTGCAGTCAGGAAGCCTGAAGGAGCTGTAGGGGGTTACAGTGAGAGATGTGCTGAGGCCTGGGGCCAACTTCACTCTGGACTTGCCTACTTATATGTTTAGTTTTGGTGTTGGGCACAGGTCTCTGGTCTGTCTTAGAAGGCAGGCGGCTCTTCCCTGAACTAAACGATGCTTGCAGCTCCTATACTATATCAAAGGGATGGGGAGTGGGATACAAATACACTGGGTTACAAGTAAACCTTTTCTGTTGATAATAAAAAAAAAATTATTCTCTCTTTCTCAGGCGTGATCCAAAAAATCCTTTTCTCAACTCTATCTGGACCCAGAATCTTGAACAGCCTACAGCCTTGTTTCTGATGGAGCTTTCATATTCCACTGTTAATATGGGCTGAATTGTGTCTCTTCAAAATTTATAGATTGAAGCTCTACCTCCAAGTACCAGAATGTGACTGTTTGAAGAGAGGGTCTTTATAAATGTGATTAAATTAAAATGAGGCCATTAGAGTGGCCCTAGTCATCTGACTGGTGTCCTTATGAGACGAGGAAATTTGGACAACAAAGGAAGACATCAGGAGTGCATGTGCACAAAGAAAAGACCATGTGAGGCACAGGGAGAAGGCAGCTATCAGCAAGCCAAGGAGAAGAGTCTCAGGAGAAGCCAAATCTCCTGACACCTTAATCTTGGACTTCCAGCCTCCAGAACTGTAAGATAATAAATTACTATTTAAGTCACCCAGTCTGGTATTTTGTTATAGCAACCTGAGCTAATACAAATGTTGACCTGGGAACAGGTCAACAGCTCAATATCCTATGAGATACAATCTCAAACCGTTTAAAATACTGAAACTAGGAGAAGGAGAGGGGACAGTTGATAACTTAGGTGCTCCCCAAATCTCACTGTTTTATTGAAATAAGGAACTCTCAGCATTCCTCTTTAAGTTATTTAAAAAATTCAGGTCTTTGGGGCCCCTCACTGGCTCAGTTGACAGAGCATGAGACTTTTGACCTCAGGATTGTGAGTTCGAGCCCCATTTGGGGCATGGAGCCTACTTAAAAATAAAAAATAAATAATAAATATATATATATATACACACATATATATGTATATATATGTGTGTGTATATATATACATATATATACACACATATATATGTATATATACATATATATATGTATGTGTGTATATATATATATATATATATACACACATACATATATATACGTGTATATATATATGTATATCAGGTCTTTTTTCTCCTCCAGGGCAGATATAATGGCTTCTTATTTAATTGAATTTTGTTTTTAAAATATATCCTGGGGCGCCTGGGTGGCTCAGTTGGTTAAGCCTCAGACTTCAGCTCAGGTCATGATGTTGTGGTTCATGGGTTCAAGCCCCGCATTGGGCTCGTGCTGACAGCTCAGAGCATGGATCCCGCTTCAGATTCTGTGTCTTCCTGTCTCTCTGCCCCTCCCCCACTCTCACTCTGTCAGTCTCCAAAAAATAAACATTTAAAAAAAAATTTTAATAAGTAATTATTAAAAAATATATATCCTTTGTGGAGCACCTGGGTAGCTCAGTTTGTTAAGTGTCCAACTCTTCATTTCTGCTCAGGTCACGATCTCACAGGTTTGTGATCTCTGCTCTGGTAGCACAGAGCCTGCTTGGGATTCTCACTCTTCCTCTCTCTCTCTGGCCTTCCCCCCACCCTTTCTTAAAATAAAAACTTTAAAAATAAATAAAATATATCCTTTGAAGCAAATGTTTATATTATATTCTGACAATGTTAAAGTTTTCATGTGGCATGTATTCTTATTGATTAGGAAGATGCATATTTTGCCCAAAAATCATGGAGGATAAAAATTATTTTGAGTGCTTTATAATACCTGAGTGTTTTCCTTTTTATACTCTAATTTGAAATCTTCATTTCCCTCAAGGCATACTTCATGCCCTAGTCTTCCACAGCATTTGTGCCTCTTCTGTAGCTCTGTACTTCACAGACCAGGACTTCTCATTTTATTTGTCTTCCTTTTATCACACAGTAAACTTCTCAAGGAAGGGGGTCATGTCTTACTAATTTTTTATGTCTCCTGTTTTTAGCAAACTGGCTGGAAGGCAGTTGTGGACAACTGGATTTTGAGTGAACAGAAGGATTAACTTTAATCTACTTATTCTGCATTACCGAAAGATCTGCTTCCTGAGACTACTTGCACCACACTAAGAGAAATTCAATCTAGAAATTTTTTAATGCAACCATATATTATTCTTTAGAAGTTTCATATATAAATATATTTCTCATAACTAGCAAAATGTTTGTGAAACAACAAAGATTGAATAACAAATTCATTTATATACAAATGTATTTATATGCACACATATTTGTATATTCAAATACACACCATACATATTCAAGTATATATATTCTATAATACTACAAGGGAGTGAGAACTTATTTTATCTTTGAGAAAAGTGAGGATCAGAGTAGTAAGTTAATACGCTTAAGTCCACAGAACTAACTTAATTTTCTCGGTGAATGCTGGGCTCCTTATCATGAAGAAGGTATTTCACGTGCTGCTTTTTAACCAACCTGAGTATTTAAACATAGAAAATCTACCATCAATTGTAACGTGATCATAATTAATGGTAAATTACAACACCAATATTTTTACTTGGATTCTTTAGCAAACACACATTGAAAATACATTTTTATACTAACAGTAATACATTCCATTAAGAAGATAAGATGATATAACAAAATTCATACAGAATCCTTTAAAACTAGTACTCATGTTTGTGTATAGTGCAAAAAACAGTTTTTGTCTATATGCATAGGTAAGATGATATAGTTTGAAAAAAGAAGGAGGCTATATTTACTTAATTTTTAATTAAGTAAATTTACTTAATATTTACCTACTTTAATTAAATTTACTTAATATTTACTTAAAATATTAAAAGCAATTTTTAATAGTTTTTGTCTTCATAATAAAAATTTATTGCTGAGCCTTCTCCACTCAGCTGATATACCATGGTGATAGACGCACTTACTTGTCTCATACATTTAGATTATATATGTAGTTTTCTGTATTATAGATAATATCCACTATTTTCTTGCATTCTTATGTTTATACTGATTTATTTCCTTAAGTTCTTTTTTTAGGAGTATGATTGTTGTGCCTATAAAAATGTGACACTTCTAAAACCAGGATGTGTTCCTGGCATGCAACATGCATTATTACAATGTTGGAAAATTAGAAGCATTTGTTCTCTGTCCAGGTTCAACTTAAAAATGGAATTGGTTTCTATGTGCCATGGAATACTACTTGGCAATGATAAAGAATGAAATCCTGTCATTTGCAGCAACCTGCATGGAACTAGAGGGTATTATGCTAAGTGAAATAAGTCAGTCAGAGAAAGACAGGTAGCATATGTTTTCACTCACATGTGGAACTTGAGAAAACAGAAGACCATGCGGGAAGGGAAGGGGAAAAGATAGTTTCAAACAGAGAGGGAGGCAAAACATAAGAGATTCTTAACAAACTGAGGGTTGATGGTGGGTGCAGGGGAAAGGGGAAAATGGGTGAAGGGCACTGAGGAGGGCAATTGTGATGAGCACTGGGTGTTGTATGTAAGCAATGAATCACAGGAATCTACCCCCAAAACCAAGAGCACACTGTATACACTATATGTTAGCCAACTTGACAATAAATTATATTTAAAAAAATGAAATTCAAACCTTTGAAGAAAAAGCGATTGCCTGGCCATCTCACATTAGTGCTTTGATGATTCAAATCAGTTATAATTGTGTGCTTTCAGGATTATAGGTTCTAGTAAGACAATGGCATAACTGCTTGCATGAACAGTGAGAGTAGCATATATTAGACATGCGGCTGTCTTGGCTAATACACAGTGGGAAATGTAGACAGTGGGTTCTGGGCAGTAAAAGACACACGATGTTTTCCCAAGAAGTTCATCTTCACCTCTGTGAATTTTTTTGAGGTGAACTCATATATAACCTTTCTTTCTTTGTGTTTTTTTTCTTTTTTTTTTTAAAGGGAGAACAGATGAACAATTCCTCTCTTATTTTAATGTTTACTTATTTTGAGAGGGAGAGAAAGCAAGTGAGAGAGGGGTACAGAGAAAGGGAGAGAAAGAATCTCAAGTAGGCTCCACACTGTCAGCACAGAGCCCAATGAGGGGCTCAATCCCACAAACTGTGAGATCATGACCTGAGCAGAAATCCAGAGTCAGACACTCAACCACCTGAGCCACCCAGCGCCCCTATAAGCTTTCTTTTACTAGTAGCAAGCATACAACTAACAGAACCAGGTCTATGTGGTCTCACTCCAGAAAACAACAAGATACCCA